>NC_041224.1:51966679-51968437 GCF_002837175.3 Physeter macrocephalus
TTTTAATTTGCATTTCTCTAATAATTAGTGATGTTGAGCAGCTTTTTATGTGCTTCTTGGCCATCTGTATGTCTTCTTTGGAGAAATGTCTATTTAGGTCTTCTGCCCATTTTTTGATTGGGTTGTTTGTTTTTTTTAATATTGAGCTACATGAGCTGTTTATTTATTTTAGAGATTAATCCTTTGTCTGTTGATTCGTTTGCAAATATTTTCTCCCATTCTGAAGGTTGTCTTTTTGTCTTGTTTGTGGTTTGCTTTGCTTTGCAAAGCTCTTAAGTCTCATTAGGTCCCATTTGTTTATTTTTATTTCCATTACTCTAGGAGGTGGATCAAAAAAGATCTTGCTGTGATTTATGTCAAAGAATATTCTTCCTATGTTTTCCTTTAAGACTTTTATAGTGTCTGGCCTTACATTTAGGTCTTTAATCCATTTTGAGTTTATTTTTGTGTATGGTGTTAGGGAGTGTTCTAATTTCATTCTTTTACATGTAGCTGTCCCGTTTTTTCAGCACCACTTATTGAAGAGACTGTCTTTTCTCCCTTGTATATCCTGGCCTGCTTTGTCATAGATTACTTGACCATAGGTGCATGGGTTTATCTTTGGACTTTCTATCCTGTTCCATTGATCTATATTTCTGTTTTTGTGCCAGTACATATTGTCTTGATTACTGTAGCTTTATAGTATAGTCTGAAGCCAGGGAGTCTGATTCCTCCAGCTCCATTTTTTTCCCTCAAGACTGCTTTGGCTATTCAGGGTCTTTTGTGTCTCCATACAAATTTTAAGATTTTTTGTTTTAGTTCTGTAAAAAATGCCATTGGTAATTTGATAGGGATTGCTTTGAATCTGTAGATTGCTTTGAGTAGTATAGTCATTTTAACAATATTGATTCTTCCAATCCAAGAACATGGTATATCTCTCCATCTGTTTGTGGCATCTTTTAAAAAAAAATTTTTTTTATATATATCAGGTTCTTATTGGTTATCCATTTTATACATATTAGTGTATATATGTCAGTCCCAACTGCTTTTGCTGCATCCCATATGTTTTAGATCATCATGTTTTCATTGTAATTTGTCTGTAGATATTTTTTGATTTCCTCTTTAATTTCTTCAGTGATCTCTGAGTTATTTAGTAACGTATTGTTTACCTTCCATGTGTTTGTGTTTTTTATGGTTTTTTTTTTGCTGTAATTGATTTTTAATCTCATAGCGTTGTTGTCGGAAAAGATGCTTGATATGATTTCAATTTTCTTAAATTTACCAAGGCTTGATTTGTGACCCACAATGTGATCAGTCCTGGAGAATGTTCTGTGTGCACTTGAGAAGAAAGTGTAATCTGCTATTTTTGGATGGAATGTCCTATAAATATCAATTAAATCTATCTGATCCATTGTGTCATTTAAAGCTGTGTTTCCTTATTAATTTTCTGTCGTTATGATCTGTCCATTGGTGTAAGTGAGGTGTTAAAAGTCCCCCACTATTTATTGTGTTACTGTCGATTTCCTCTTTTATAGCTGTTAGCAGTTGCCTTATGTGTTGAGGTGCTCCTGTGTTGGGTGCATATATATTTGCAATTATGAATCTGGACGCGATCCTTGCCAGGTAGAGTAATCTTGGTTGTGTGTTCTTCCCTTTCATCACTTTAAATATATTGTGGCAATTATTATATCTTCTTCTCGGATTGATCTCTTGATCATTATGTAGTGTCCTTCCTTGTCTCTTGTAACATTCTTTATTTTAAAGTCTATTTTATCTGAT
>NC_041224.1:51968457-51969047 GCF_002837175.3 Physeter macrocephalus
GAAATCAGCTGTTAACCTTATGGGAGTTCCCTTGTATGTTATTTGTTGTTTTTCTCTTGTTGCTTTCAGTAATTTGTGTTTAATTTTTGTCAATTTGATTACCATGTGTGTTGGCGTGTTTCTCCTTGGGTTTATTCTACCTGGGACTTTCTGCACTTCCTGTACTTGGGTGGCTATTTCCTTTCCCATGTTAGGGAAGTTTTCGACTATAATCTCTTCACATATTTTCTCTGGTCCTTTCTCTCTCTCTTCTCCTTCTGGGACCCCAATAATGCAAATGTTGTTGCGTTCATTGTTGTTCCAGAGGTCCCTTAGGCTGTCTTCATTTGTTTTCATTCTTTTTTCTTTACTCTGTTCCATGGCAGTGAATTCCACCATTCTGTTTTCCTGCCCACTTATCCGTTCTTCTGCCTCAGTTATTCTGCTATTGATTCCTTCTAGTGTATTTTTCGTTTCAGTTATTGTATTGTTCATCTCTGTTTGTTTGTTCTTTAACTCTTCTAGGTGTTTTTTTTTTTTTTTTTTTTTGCGATACGTGGGCCTCCCACCGCTGTGGCCTCTCCCGTCGCGGAGCACAGGCTCCGGACGCG
>NC_041224.1:51969589-52037808 GCF_002837175.3 Physeter macrocephalus
GCCTCTGCAGGAGACCCTCCAACACTAGCAGGTAGGTCTGGTTCAGTCTCCCCTGGGGTCACTGCTCCTTCCCCTGGGTCCCGATGTGCACACTACTTTGTGTGTGCCCTCCAAGAGTGGAGTCTCTGTTACCCCTGTCCTGTCAAAGTCCTGCAGTCAAATCCCGCTAGCCTTCAAAGCCTGATTCTCTAGGAATTCCTCCTCCCATTGCTGGACCCCCAGGTTGGGAAGCCTGACGTGGGGCTCAGAACCTTCACTGCAGTGGGTGGACTTCTGTGATATAAGTGTTCTCCAGTTTGTGAGTCACCCACCCAGCAGTTATGGGATTTGATTTTATTGTGATTGCACCCCTCCTACCGTCTCATTGTGGCTTCTCCTTTGTCTTTGGATGTAGGGTATCTTTTTTTGTGAGGTCCAGTGTCTTCTTGTCCATGATTGTTCAGCAGTTGGTTGTGACTATGGTGCTCTCGCAAGAGGGAGTCTCAGTGGCTTTTTGGGCATATCTTTGTTTTCTCTTTTTACACCCTTTTAAAAATGTAAAAACCATTCTTAGCTCACAGCCTTATTTGACCCACAGGCCATACTTTGCTGATCTCTCTTTTATGTGAACCTATATGCAATGTAGAATGAAACATAGATACCGTTCTACACACCTATGTAGAATGGTAACTTGGTATTTTCCTTGAAAATATTGACTTTCAAGTGAATTTGTTATTGATTTATCTTTCCTCATTTGTGTATATTTTACAATTAAATTATATGTAGAAAACAGTTCAGCAAATGATGTCTGGGGTATGTCATTAGGACTAAATCTGCTGTTTCATAGTTTCAATGTGTCTACATTGCTTGGCATGTTCTTTAGAGATACTATTCTGTAATATAGGAGGGGACCACTGGGCTCAAAATTATTGGAGCTGTAAGAAAGCAAGCAGAGCTTCATTTTCTTCAGTATTCTTCCTTTGTTTGACAATGGAAGGCAAGCAGAAATCAGGTTCTTACAGTGAAAGAAGTATCAGGCAGGGAAGAAACAGACATCTTTGGAACCTTTATGTTTACTTTCAAAGTAACCCTTACTACATACTTTCACCAGTATCCAAATGGCAAAAAGAAAACAAAATTCATTTTGGTATTGCAAAATTTCTTGAATTTGAATGTTCAAATAATCTAGTCCTAATAAAATGGAAAAGCCAGTATGTTGCATTGCATCACTGTTTAATCCATAGCTAAAGCCAAATAGGTGTGCTAAATCATTTAAATTCTATTGGAATTTGTAGCCTAAAGCAAGGATTTCCAAACATTTTTCACAATGGAAACTTCTTTTCAAATGAAATCTTAGGCTAACGGTCAATATATAAAACCAGTAAATATTTTATAAGTATGAAGTGTTATGGTTAAATTTATATTGTTTATTTATCAAATTTGTATCATTTCTTATTGAAATCAGCAAGGCTATTATGATTAATACAAAAACTTGAAATTAGAAATTATGGATCATAGTTGCAGTTTCACATTAACCTCAAAATTCATTTTACTTCTGTTGCACAGTCTTGAGAAAATCTTATTTATTCATTTATTAACATCTTTATTTGAAGTATAATTGCTTTACAATGTTGTGTTAGTTTCTGCTGTATAACAAAGTGAATCAACTATATGTATACATATATCTCCATATCCCCTCCCTCTTGCGTCTCCTTCCCACCATCCCTATCCCACCGTTCTAGGTGGTCACAAAGCACCAAGCTGATCTCTCTGTGCTATGCAGCTGCTTCCCACTAGCTATCTATTTTACATTTGGTAGTGTATATATGTCAGTGCTACTCTCTTACTTAGTCCCAGGTTACCCTTCCCCCTCCCCATGTCCTCAAGTCCATTCTCTACGTCTGCGTCTTTATTCCTGTCCTGCCCCTAGGTTCATCAGAACCATTTTTTTTTAATTCCATATATATGTGTTAGCATACAGTATTTGTTTTTTGAGAAAATGTTGAGTGATGAGTATTTGCAAATGATACCAGCACTTTGTTTCAAGTCTGTCTTGCAGTCTCAGGATATGTTTCCATTAAGGTGATCTAGACTCTTGGAAAATGATTGGAAGTAAAGTTTTGCTACAAAGTTGAAACAGACACTAACAACCACTTGCATTTCTTATAAACATGTCAGACAGAAAGTACCCTGCATTTAAAATAAGCTCTAAAACTATTTATAAGGTATTGTGATTGCATTACCATTAGTTTTGAGAATAGTATGTACCAAGCTGATAAGACTGAGTCTAAGCTAGTGTTTAATGTTCCACAGGTGTGATGTAACAATGTTCTTTTTGTATAGTTTTGTGTGAACAGAAATGTTTAAGCCTAAATTTTAGAAAGACCAATGCAGAGCTGCAGTCTTCCTAATTAAAAACCCTTTTACAGAAATCATAATATAAACAAAGAGCGTATTTTTTTCAGTTTTGCTTAATGATGACAACACAAGAAAATACTGTGCGTGTGTGTTTATGACAGGTTTTTATATGACTGCAAATATATTTTTAAAATATATCTTATATTTAAATTTAAAATTTCACCACGTTAATGGTACCTTTAAGAAAAATTCTAAGAAACAGTTGAACTACTGGCTTAAAGGAGTAGTAATCCTTTCTTGTAAGCACCCATTTGGATTCAGGAACAAGATGGCAAAATACTCTTTTTAACTCTTTGTGTTTATTTTTATCAGTTTTATTTATGGAGATTATTAATTGTATTAACTTAGTTATTTTAACATTATATAATCTATTAAAAATGTAGAAGATACATAAAGGTATAACCTTGAGTCCAGGAGCTGTTAGAAATTATACTTCCCCCTGAAGGAAACTGGATGATTGGCAACTAAGAATTTAACAAATAGCAGAAAAAAATCAGTAGTATCAATAGTAGAACTGCAATCCTACAGTGGCTCATTATTGCTACTATTTTCTCACATTCATCATTGTTATGGCTTTAGGAAAAGTTTTAAAACACTGAAAGGAAAAAAATGTGAGCTGACTGTTTTCAAGGGTTCAACTTTTAGGAAGACTGAGAAAATATATTGTTTTAGGGGAATATAGTTATTAGAGGTGAAACTGGCAAAAGCCAAAGAGTATATAACAGTGTTATCCTGTTATAAATTCTTCATTCATAAATTTAAAACATTTGAATAATTTGTTTTCAGTCTGTATAGTCTCTTAGCATGGTATAAGTTAATTGGTAAAATAGGACTTTGTTATTATGACCTAAATTTGTCCTTCTCAGATTTCAGTGAGAGTCCCTAATTTTAATATAAAAGGATTTATTTCATGTTCACCCTTTCTACTATAAGCCCTCCAGTAGGCTATAGTCTACTCCTGTTTTATATCTTTAGTATGTAGCACAGTGTCTGATTAACAGTAGGGATTCAATAAAATTTTATCAAATTTTATATATTGGTTTTTATTTGTTCCATCAAATATACCCTCTAAATTATGTACATATTTAATATATTAAAACATTTAGAAAAACATGTTTTAAAATAGTCTTCATTACACATTACATGACCGTGTTTATTGAGAAAACTGATGTGGACAGAACGACTCTTTAATTTGACCAACAAGTCTTTGTGATCCAGCCTCTTTCTCTCAGACTTCATCTCCCACCATTTACATTGATACATAATTATTACCCAAAGTCCATAGTTTACATTAGGGTTCACTCTTGGTGTTTATACATTCTTTGGGTTTTGAGAAATGTACAATGACATGTATCCACCTTTATAGTATCCTACAGAATAGTTTTCACTGCAGTAAAAATCCTCAGTGCTCTTCCAGTACATCCCTCCCTGCTCCTAACCCCTGGCAACCACTGATCTTTTTACTGTCTCCATCGTTTTGCCTTTTCCCACTGTGTCATTTGGAATCATACAATATATTTCAGATTGGCTTCTTTCACTTAGTAATGTACATGTAAATTTTCTCTATGTCTGTTCATGGCTTGATAGCTCATTTCTTTTTCTTTCTTTTTTAAAAATTGTGGTTAAAAAACATAATATAAAATTTTCTCTCTTAACCATTTTTAAGTGTATAATTTTGTCTTGTTAACTGTATTTATATTCTTGTGTAACATCTCTAGGACATTTTCATCTTGTAAAACTAAAATTCTATACTCGTTGAACAACTCTCCAGATCTCCCTCCCTCCAGCTCCTGACAACTACCATTCTACTTTCTATTTCCATGATTTTGACTACTCTAGATATCTCACATAAGTGGAGTCATGCAGTATTTGTTCTTTTGCAGCAGCTTATTTCACTCAGCATAATGTCCTCAAGTTTCATCCATGTTGTAGCATGTAATAGTATTTCCTTCTTTTTTTTTTAAGGCTGAATAATATTCCATTGTACATGTATGCTATGTTCCCTTTATCCATTTATCTGTTAATGGACATTTGAGCTGCTTCCACCTCTTGGCTGTTGTGAATAATGCTGCAATGAATATGGGTGTACACATATCTCTTCAAGATGATGCTTTAAATTCTTTCAGTTCTTTTAGGAATATACCTAGAAGTGGGAGAGGCCTTCTTCTTTGACTAGAAATTTTGTCTTTGGACTTCCTGGTCTAAAAATAGGTCCCTTACCCCTCTCACTCTGTACATCCTTATCCTGTTCAATTTTTCTTACTAATACTTGACTTTATAATTTATGTATTTGTCTCTCATAGGAGAATGTTAGTTCCATGAGATTAGGAACTTTGTTTTATCCATTATTTTATCATTAGAACTCATACTAGTGCCTGGCACATAGTAGGTACTTAATAATAAAAATTGAAGGGATGAATAAATTGGATAAAATGGAAAATTTGTAGTAAATGTGCCTGCATTTAAATATCTTTTTTGTTGTTTGATTTTCCTCATTTTTTCTCTTTCGCTTTCTATTTTCAGAATATGAGTGATGCTATGGCAGTACTGCACAAACTACAGACAGGCTTGGATGTAAATGTAAAATTCACTGGTGTTCGAGTGTTTGAATATACACCAGAATGCATAGTATTTGATCTTCTTGATATTCCTTTGTACCATGGATGGCTAGTGGACCCTCAGGTAAGTAGAAAATCTTAAATTATATGAACACAAATATAGTAAAAATCTATTAATTTGGCAAATTAATCTAAATTTATGTTTTCTGATACTTATGTTTTTGTGCTGTTACATGAAATTAGCCACATTGTGAGGTTAAGAGCACAGTCCTCCAGACTGCTAAATCTGCCCAAGACTTCTGACTATAATTTCATGGAGTTAGAGGCCAACTACAAAGCTGAGTCCACATCCTCACCAACACTTGTTATTGTCTATCTTTTTTTTTTTTTTTTTTTTTTTTTTGTGGTATGCGGGCCTTCCTCTGTTGTGGCCTCTCCCGTTGTGGAGCACAGGCTCCAGACGCGCAGGCTCAGCGGCCATGGCTCACGGGCCCAGCCACTCCGCGGCATGTGGGATCTTCCCATACCAGGGCGCGAACCCGGTTCCCCTGCATCGGCAGGCGGACGCGCAACCACTGCGCCACCAGGGAAGCCCCTGTCTATCTTTTTGATTACAGCCATCCTAGTAGGTGTAAAGTTGTATCTCATTGTGGATTTGTTTGCATTTCTCTAATGACTAATGATGTTGATCATCTTTTCATGTGCTTATGAGCCATTTGTATATCTTCTTTAGAGAAGTATCTGCAGATCTCTTGCCCATTTTTAATTGGGCTATTTGTCTTTTTGTTACTGTGTTCTAAGAGTTCTTTGTATATTTATAATATATAAAGTATTTAAGTATAGAGTATATCGTTTTAGTGCTTAATTTAGGAGTATGATCCATTTTGAGTTGATTTGTGTATATGGTTTGGGGAAGGGATCCAACTTTATTCTTCTGCATGTGGATATTCAGTTGTACCAGCCCCGTTTGTTGAAAAGGTTATTCTTCCCCCCAGTGAATTGTCTTGGCAGTCAGAGTCATCTTTGTGAAATAAACCCTCCCCTTTATCCCTGCGCCCTACTCTTTTCCTTAAAAGCCTCCAGTGTAACTAAAATAAGATACAAAATCTTTTTTTTTTTTAACTTTTTATTGGCATATAGTTGATTTACAATGTTGTGTTGGTTTCAGGTGTACAGCAAAGTGAATCAGTTATACATGTACATATATCCACTCTTTTTTAGATTCTTTTCCCATATAGGCCGTTAGACAGTACTGAGTAGAGTTCCCTGTGCTATACAGTAGGTCCTTATTAGTTATCTATTTTATATATAGTAGTGTGTATATGTCAATCCCAATCTCCCAATTTAACCCTCCCCCAACTTTGCCCCCTGGTAACCATAAGTCTATTTTCTAAATCTGTGACTCTATTTCTGTTTATTTTTAATTTTATTATTTATTTATTTTTGGCTGTTGGGTCTTCATTGCTGTGTGTGGGCTTTCTCTAGTTGTGCCAAGTGGGGGCTACTGTCTGTTCCCATGCGCAGTCTCCTCATTGCAGTGGCTTCTCTTGTTGCGGAGCATGGGCTGTAGACATGCAGGCTTCAGTAATTGCAGCACGCAGGCCCTAGAGCACGTGGGCTTCACTAGTTGCGGTGCATGGGCTCAGTAGTTGTGGCTTGCAGGCTCCAGAACACAGGCTCAGTAGTTGTGGCGCACGGGCTTAGTTGCTCCACGGCATGTGGGATCTTCCCAGACCAGGGCTTGAACCCGTGTCCCCTGCATTGGCAGGCGAATTCTTAACCACTGCAGTAACAGGGAAGTCCTTTATTTCTATTTTGTAAATAAGTGCATTTGTACCATTTTTTTAGATACCACATATAAGCGACATCATATGATATATGTCTTTATCTGAGTTACTTAAGTCAGTATGACAATCTCTGGGTCCATCCATGTTGCTGCAAATGGCATTATTTCGTTCTTTAAAATAAGATACAAAATCTTTATTAGAGTTTTTATGATATACTGCGTGATCTAGAGTCTGCCTCCTGTCAAACTTCACCTCATATAATTCTCCCACCTTTTTACTACCCTCCAACACCACCAGCTGCCTTTCTATTTTTCAGACATACCAAGCTCATTTCTAGCTCGGGTTTTTGTACTAGCTGATTGCCCACTGTGGAGCACTGTTTTACTACCCTAACACATTGTTCTCCCAGATCTCTCCATTTCTAGTTCCTCATTATTCAGGTCTTAGGTCAGATATCACCTTGTTAGAGAGGCCTTCCCTTGTTGAAATTAGTCACCCTCCTTTCCCCCAGTCGTTATCTAGAATTATTATTTATTTATTTGCTTGATTGACTCTCATCTCCCAGTAGAGTGTATGTTTTGGGGTTTTTTTAATTGATTATTTATTTCATTTATTATTATTTTTTTTTTGGCTGCGTTGGGTCTTCGTTGCTGTGCATGGGCTTTCTCTAGTTGCGGCGAGCAGGGGTTACCCTTCATTGCAGCGTGCAGACTTCTCATTGTGGTGGCTTCTCTTGTTGCGGAGCATGGGCTCTAGGCATGCGGGCTTCAGTAGTTGTGGCTCACGGACTCTAGAGCACAGGCTTAGTAGTTGTGGTGCACGGGCTTAGTTGCTCTGCAGCATGTGGGATCTTCCCAGACCAGGGATCGAACCCGTGTCCCCTGCACTGGCAGGCGGATTCTTAACCACTGCGCCACCAGGGAAGTCTGAGTGTATGTTTTATAAGAGCTGGGCTCTTATTTCTCATTGTTAAGAACAGTGCCTGGAACATAGTAGGTTCTCAATAGATATTAACTGATGGAATGAAACATACATGCATGCATGCATGCATGCATTACCTATAGGGGAGGAGAGATCATAATAGCAAGGATTTGGTAGTGTTTCTTCATCCCTGTCCTTTGGTAAAGGTAACTAGTATTCTGGGCAGTGAAAGGGTGGCTTATAAGCAGGGCATCTGTATTTTTTTTGGCACTCTGTCTCTGAGAACATCACTGAAAAGTCTAAACATGTCCAGCACCTGAAACCTCCAAGGTGAGTCATGTTGGATCCTGGCAGATGGCAATGCCAGGTAGCCTAGATTCTTGAGGAGGATGAACTTATGACCTAAGGAATTTAAGCCTGAGTTCTTAAAAACTGGACTCAAATCATCCCTCTGACTGTATGTGTAGTACATATTGCCTGGCAAACAGTTGAATTCATATGCTTAAAGAAAAAAAGGTACTCTAATATAGGACAGAAAATTTTCATCAGACTTTTCTGGTCTACACAGTGGTTTTCAAACTCTTGGGCCTGAGAGCTGTGCTTTTTATCTATTTTACTTACTTGTTTTGTGACAGAAGGATTCTGATCCTGAGAAAGAAAAAAGAACAAGGCAAAATTTGAAATCCATAGGTCTCTATGAAGTATCTGTCAGAACTGGCTAGTTCTTTGTATTATGATTATGTGTACTGCAAATAATTATCTTGCAAATAAATGTCAGTCATTCTCTGGATGGTGGGCGGGCACCATAGTTCAGCCACAGGAAGGTGTTTCTCCATTATTAATTGATAATTAACTGTTTAAGAGCAGCATTGGGGGCTTCCCTGGTGGTGCAGTGGTTAAGAATCACCTGCCAATGCAGGGGACACAGGTTCAAGCCCCGGTCCAGGAAGATCCCACATGCGGCAGAGCAACTAAGCTCACGAGCCACAACTACTGAAGCCCGTGTGCCTAGAACCTGTGCTCTGCAACAAGAGAAGCCACCGAAATGCGAAGCCCGGGCACCACAACAAAGAGTAGCCCCCTCTCGCCAAAACTAGAGAAAGACCACGTGCAGCAACAAAGACCCAACTCAGCCAAAAATAAATAAATAAATAAGTAAACTAATTAATTAAAAAAAAAAGAAAATGAAAAAGAGCGGCATTGGAAGTCAGATGACAGTGGAAATCATACATTCAATGTGCTGAAAGAAGACAAATGCTAACCTATTTCCTATTCCCAGAAAAATTATCTTTCAAGAATGGAGAGAAATAAAGTCACTTTTAGATTAATTAAGATAGTTTCCTGCCAGCAGACTATCATTAATGGAAATTCTATGCAAGGATTTTGAAAAGAAGGAAAGTGATCTCAGATGGAAGAGTGAACAGAGAGAAAATAACATGATCAATATAAATGATTGTTGACTGTATTAAATAATAACATTATCTTTTGGGGTTTAAAAAACATTAGCATATGCAAAAATAATACCATAAGTTGGGAGAAGGGTAAAGTATTCTAAGGGCCTAGAATTAATTGTTCAAGAAGAGAGTATTAACTTCTGAATTTGATATGATAGGGGTAGATGTGATAGTTCCTATAACTTCTCTGTCCAACATGGTAGCCAACTGTTGCTATTTAAACTTAATTAAATATTTACTTCTTAAGTTTCACTAGACACATTTCAATTGCTCTGTAGCCACGTGTGGCTAGTGGATGTCTTACTGGGCAACAAAGATTTGGAATATTTCCATTATTACAGTGTCCTCTATTGGATAATGGTCTTTTGGAGTAACCGTGAAAAGAATAGAAAATATAATGGATAACTTCTAGATTAGTAGAAGGGGGAAAATTAATCCTAAAAGAAGGAATAAAGGGAGGTAAAAGAATGGTAGATTTAATAAATTCAAATATATGAATAATTATAGTAAGTGTCAGTAGGACTAAATGCTCTAGTTAAAAGACAATGATTCTGAGGCCAGATTAAAGTATATATAGTTGCTGTTACAAGAGACATATATAAAACAGTCTGAAGTTAAACAGAAAGATTGCAAATAAAAAGAGAAAAGAGAGATGCCATACTGTTGCTAATCAAAAGAAAGCTGGTGTATCTATAGTCATATCAGAAAGAATAGACTTTTAAGTCAAAAAGCATTACTAATAATAGAATGTTTAACTTGCCAAGAAGATATAATCATTTTAACTTTGTACTCGGCTGGAGACACCTGGAAAGTAAATACCCTGATTGACTGTTTGTTTATTCCTTGGACCCATGGGAATTGCCACAAAGAATAAAGGTCAGTTTTTAACAATGGAAAACAAAATTTGTATGCATCTAATAACATAACCTCAAAGTACATAAAGCAAAATTTAACAGAATTATAAGAAGAAAGAAATTGTCATACTGGGGGATTTTAATATACCTTTCACTGTAATTGATAGAAGCAGAAAAGAGAACCTAATGAACATACATTCTTTTAAAAAAGTTAATGAACTTTTTGTTTTTGAATAATTCCAGATTTACAGGAATTATTCAAAGATATTATTCAGAATTCCCATACATGCTTCTCAGTTTCCCCTAATCTTACATGACCATAATATATGTGTCAAAACTTAGAAATTTAGTATTGGTACATTACTGTAACTATATTAGTCTATGCATTTCACTAATTTTTTCACTAATTTTTTGTTGTTGTTGTTGTTGCAGAATCCAATCCAGGGTATCACATTGCATTTTAATCATTGTATCTTCCTAGTCTCCCCTTGTCTCTGCCATTTTCTCAGTCTTTCCTTGTTTTTTATGAACCTGACTATATATTCTTTTCATCCACTCATGAAATTTACAAAAATTGACCTAATGCTGGACCATAAAGCAAGTTTCAACAAATTTTTAAGGATTTAAAATATATGAAGTACAGAATAGTCTGACCACAGTGCAATTAAACTAGAAATCAGCAGAAAAAACAGTAGAGACTGTCTGGATCAAAAAATCATAATGAAACTTAAAGTATATTTTAAATTACACAACAACTAAATCTATATCAAAACTTGTGAGATTTAGCTGAAACAGTTTTTTTTTTAGCTAAAACAGTTTTTAAAGGGGTTTTTAAAGCCGTAAAATCAAATATTAAGGAATAATGAGACTGAAAATTAATGAGCTTTATATCTATCTTAAGAGTAAAAGTATTAAAATAGAAAGTAAATATGTAATAAAGAAGATTAACAAAGCTAAAATTCTTCAAAAAGGACTTGAAGAGACACTTCATAAAAATGGATACCCAAATGACCAGTGAATATATGAACTAGTCATCAGGGAAATGCAAATTAAAACCTAAATGAGATACGACTACACACCCATCAGAATGGCTGACATTTAGAAGTCTGACAATACTAAATATTGGAGAAGATATGCAGTATAGAGAATTTTCATTCCATGCTAATGATAATGTAAATTGACTACCTCCTTTGGAAAGCAGTTTGGAGTTATCTAGTAAAATTGAGGATAAGACTCAAGAATTTGACAAGGCAAATTCCCTAGAGAAACTAGATTTGTGAAACAGGATAAATGTACAGGAATGTTCATAGCAGTATTATTTGTCATCGCCCCAAACTGAAAACAACTTGAATAGCCATCAAAAGATGAATGAATAAATGTATTATAGTATCTTCATACTATGGAATGCTATAGTACAATGGAAACAAAGAACAGCTGCATACCACTGCTTACAACTACCTAGTATGTTATATTTTTGCTTATTTGGTTTATTGTTTGTCCTTTCTCTAGAATATAAACTTTATGAAAGCATAGACCGTCTATTTTATTCACTGCTGAGTCTTCAGTTTCTCTAACAGCACCTGGTGCATGGTAGTGCATAAAGGCATCCAAATGAATTAATTGAATGAAATATTAATGTAGAGATCCTGCCTATGAAATTTGAAATCTTTGTATTTTTCATTGCTAGTCTATAGTAGTACAACTGATTTTTATATATTGATCATGTATTTATTATTCTAGGTGTATTTTTATGGATTCCTTAGGATTGAAAATTCAGTTCTTTGGAAAGACAATGAAGTTGAGTCACTAAAGAAAATTGCTGTAATCAGTAAAGGTGTTACCAAAAATAATGAAAATATAAAGGGATTGTGCTCTCAAACTGCTTCTTAAGGGTCTAAGTTTTCATTTTAAATAAATGAAAACTGAAAGGCATATTCTTTTGTGTCGTTTACCTAGAATCATAGCCAAAAGATCCACTTTCAAAGAAAGGGCCTTATTTGGCTCTGTATCAGAAGGTTGACAAGTGAATACATTTGTGTGTTTTAAGCTAACATGAACTGTTTAAGATATGTATGTAACATTTTCCACAGTTTCCTGCTTTAATTTATTCAATTAACTGATCTTCAGCCAACCGTCAGTCCCACTTGGATGGTTAAGAGGCTTTTACCATCCTTGAATTTTGCAGGAACAAAGAAAAATTATAACCTAGAGAAGTTGTTCTCAAACTTTGCTAGGCAGCAGTGGAATGAAAACTTAGGCACTTGAGAAACAACTTGAGTTTTGAATTCTTTCAGCTTTTTAAAAAGCTCCCAGTTTGAAAACCACTGTCCTTACTATTGTGCAGATCTGTCAATTCTTGTGGTATTCAAAGAGTAGGTATTCATGAAGATCATTTGGATGTGTAAAGAAAACATTGCCTCTCTTATTTTTTAATCTCATTGTATTAATTTGTGTTAATTAATTAAGTACATGTAAATAATTTACAAATAAATATATTTTAGGGATGGGAGGGCAATCAAAGTAAGTTGTTTAGACAGCAGATATCTATTTTGCTTCAATAGTAAAAGCAAAGTATATGGTAGGAGAGTAGAGATGCCCAATTCTATTTTCCTATACCTTAAAACTTTGAATTTATTTTTCTACTGTACCTTCACAGACAAAGATCAAATAATCATGAGGCAAATATTTTCCCTTATTAATATATATTAACTTTTCTTTAGAAAAATAACATTAGTTATGTCTGCTCATATCTCCACTATGCTAGGAACTAAGTAACAAATAAAATGGGAAACCCTGTTTATCCCATAAATTAACATCCTTTAGATTTGCCTTGCTTTACAATCTTTTTTTAAAATTTATTTTATTTATTTATTTATTTTTGGCTGTGTTGGGCTTTCTCTAGTTGGGGTGAGCGGGGGATACTCTTTGTTGCGGTGCACGGGCTTCTCATTGCAGTGGCTTCTCTTGTTGCAGAGCATGGGCTCTAGGCCAGCGGGCTCAGTAGTTGTGGCTCGAGGGTTCTAGAGCGCAGGCTCAGTAGTTGTGGTGCATGGGCTTAGTTGCTCCACCGCATGTGGGATCTTCCTGGACCAGGGCTCGAACCCGTGTCCCCTGCATTGGTAGGTGGATTCTTAACCACTGTGCCACCAGGGAAGCCCGCCTTGCTTGACAATCTTAAGAAATAAAGTTGTATATAATAATTCCATTTTATTATTTTTTGCATAATTGAAATATGGCTAAGCCATATTGTTCATAATATGTTATTGTGAGCCATAAACAAAACTGGAAACTGTTGGGTGTTAATTTTAGTGCTGATTTTCTTTTTTCATAAGTAATACTTTTATATTTAGTATTATATTAGAATAAAACCCTCAAGAGTTATATGGGTTTCTTTGTTATTGTTTTTAATTTTATCATGATTAGTGAGACAGTTGTTTGTTTTGTAGATTGATGACATTGTAAAAGCTGTTGGTAACTGCAGCTACAACCAGCTAGTGGAGAAGATCATCTCTTGTAAGCAGTCAGACAACAGTGAGCTGGTTAGTGAAGGTGGGTGAGTGTTGCTATTATCTGACTTATTCTTGGCAAAGTAACTTGTCTTAAAATTTAATATCTTTTAAATGTCTTAAATACAACTTCTAAAAAATAAAAGTGATTCTACCTGTGAGAATTAAAAGAAGTAATTATTCATAAAGGTACCATTAAAAGGTTTTTCCTAGAACCCTTTTTACTTGTTTTGTAAAATCACTCCTGGATTCTAATAAAAGTCTTTGGAATCACTTGCTGTCTTTGATATAATCAGTTACCCAGGGGTTACTGATAATTACTCTTTTAAAAAAGGGTTATTATTTGGGAGTACTGAGGGAACTTTATAATTCATCCTGAACACTTCTGTTGACTGAGATGTGTATTATGGTACTCAAGTTTTCATTTTAGTAGAGCTCTACTTATATTTCAGTACAATATAGTATATTAAAGCTCTATTCTGGATCAGAGCACACCTTTGATCATCAGTTTCCCTAATCCTTAGCTAAAATTAAAAATTGCTAAATTCATCAGCATAGAAGTGTTTTTTTTGTGTTTGTTTGTTTGTTTTTTAAGTTGTGTTCCAGTCAGTGAAGGGAAGAGCAGATTTGAAACCAGAGTGCTATCAGGAACCATAGCATTTGGGTATAACTTCACCATCACCCACTTCACTTTTTCATAAATATACACAACTACTGAGACTGCTGTTCTCCTCAGTTTGAAAGGTTAACGAAAGAGAAATCATGAGAAGCAGACACACAGTTCTTTCACATGAGGTATAATAAAAATTTATTATCGTCACTACATTTTAAAAAATTAAACCCAAAGGACTACAAGAGTACCTAAGAACATATAAAAGATGTGTACATGAATCTCATACTATATTGATTAATAAGAACCCAACTAATTACACTACTCAATTATCCAGAAGTTTAACATGTTTATGCTAGAGGCCAGTAGCAGGAAAATACACAGTGTGTTAGTTGAGGCTCATCTAATCTTTTCCTTGCAATAAACACACAGATATTCAGCAATATTCATCATTGATTTGTGTGGCGCCTCTTCACTACAACCTAAGGCAGCAAAGTTTAAATTTTAGGGGAGAGAGGAGCAACAAAAGTTGTTACAAAAAATGTTTTCCCTCAGTTAACAAAATTCCACTCACTAGAACTTTCCATTCTTTATCCAAGCTCTCATTACTGTAAATATTCTTAGAAAGCAGGCTATAAAGAAAGTATCCATCTGTGGATTCCTACTTTCTCAGTAACTTTCAGTATGCTATTCAGTAGTAATTGAGAGAACAATAGGGTCCAGAAAGTGTTAACAGATGGAATGATAGCCAATAAGTGATATTTGGATGAATATATTTATAAGGTAAGAAGCTATGGGAAACACTAATGTTAACAGCATTTTCACCAAGCTAGGCTGCAATGTAACAGGGGTAGGACTTATTACACTAGCAGAATGAACAACAACCAAAAAAGTCCCTTCATCACTTCTCCTTTTTCTCAATGTGGTTTTACAGCTATTTTTATTATTTCTCTGGTATTGAATCCCTGGGATAATAAAAAACTGTAGCTAATTTGTATAGAATTGATAACTTGAGAAGAATATCTTGGTAAAAGCAAGTAGGAATCTTCCTCTTTAGTGGTATAGAATTTTCAGGTAATATGTATCAGAGCTGATTAATTCCTTGATATATAAATTTCATAATGGTGCTATTCTGCTTATCATATTTCCATACATAGTCAAGGAAAAATTATATATGAAATTCAGTACAATTAAAAAGCTAAACTAGTTTTTTGTTTATAAGAAATTACAAATATGTAGTCTGTTTGAAGTAAGTATTCAATCCCAATGGCTACTTGTATAAGGCACTATGAAATCATTAAGGAAATAAAAGGCCACAATGGACATTTTTTCTTATATAATATAGCAATTAGCTTTTTTTCCATTTTCTTCATCATAGTTTTTTGGGTGTATTGTTCAACCAAAGTAGTCTGCTTTCTTTTTCTGTTTAGCCTACAACTGTAACTTTCCTTCTGAATCATAAAATATCCCAAAGTGGTTTATTTCTAATCCTTCTTTATTAAAAATTATTAAACTTTGGTCTTAGATGATTTTTTAAAAATTCAAATATTTCATCTCCATAAGGTGCAGAATACAAGAAATATGTTTACTATCATTCCTTTTTGATGAAAAAGAAATATTTAGTTAATAGTCAAATAGAATTAGATATTCTTTCAACTTCTTTCAGAGAACATTTATTTTTTTCTGGTGGCAATACCTTGTAAGTAAAAGTACAGAACTTTTACATGTACACAGAATATTTATTATTTGCTATGTCTTTTGGATATTAATACTTTTTTGAATCAAGTTATAATGATGGGTTGTGGCATGGCAGCAAAAATCAACAAGGAAAAAAATAGCACAGTACCAGTTTCCAGACTTCACGATAACTGGTCATTTAATTCCAGAAGATCTCTCAGGAATAATTTCTTCTTTAACAATTGTTTCTAGGTAGAAAAAAATATGCTTAAGGAAATTATTCCCGCATATTCACTTATTCAAGCTCACTTATTGAGCTTTTATTATGTGCCATAAACACTGAAGGTTATAGTTTGAGTTCATATTATTTTTGATTAAATAATATTGATTTCCTTTTCTTTTTCTCTTTATTTTGGAAAAACTCAAACCCATAAAATTGAAATAGCACAATGAATATATGTACCTATATACATATTTGTACATTATATGTTTCATCTAAATTCACCAATTATTAGCATATTGAATTTTTACTTTCTGTATTCACACACACACAATTTTTTTCCTAAATCATGTGACAATTAATTGCAAATATTATAGCACTTTATCCATTAACTCTCCAATATTTGTCTCCTAAGAACAAAGAATTTTCTTATGTAATCACAATGTAGTTATCTCAGGAAATTTAACATTGATACAATACTATTATCTAATATACTGTTTATATTCAAAATTCCCCAGTTGTCCCAGTAATGCCCCTTATAGCCTTTAAGTTTTTTCAGTGTAAGTTTCAGTCAAGTATCATTTAATTATCATATCAATTTAGTCTCCTGTAATCTAGAACAGAAGATCCCTATCCCCTTTTCTTTTCTTTTTGGTCTTTTGTGGTATTTACTTTTCTTTATAGTCCAGGCTAGTTGTTTTATAGAATAGTCCTCAATCTGGATTCATCTGACTGTTTCCTCATTAGTAGATTTGGGTTATATATTTTCCGTGGGAATTCTACATAGGCGACATTGTGTCTTTCCTAGTGCATCAAATCAGGTGGCACATGATGTCTGATTATCCCATTGTTGGTGATGTTCAAATAGGATTAAGGTGATATTTACCAGATGTTTTATTGTTGGAAAGATGCCCTTTGCTATTTGTAATTAATAAGTAATCTCTGATATTATGTTTTGAAACTCCATAATTTGTTTAGTTATGAAAAGTTGAAACTAGATTAGGCTTTTGAATATTCCACTAAAATCACACAGGTGTCACTGTTTACAAGTTGGTAGAAGAATTAGGAAACATTTTTCTCTTAAGACTAAATTAGTCTACGCTCTATGGTTTGGGGAGAAATAAAGTTCAGTTTGCATTTATAATAATCAGCACTAAATTTTATAAATTAATACCAGTTAAGTTCCAGTCTTCACTTTGCCATAACTAGTTTTATGTCCTTGAGCAAGTCACTTATTCTCTCTGAATCCATGTCCTGTTCTCTAGAAACAAGCAGCTGAGAAAGACTTTTCTAGTGTTAAATTTTTGAATTTCATACATGAAAGTAACATTGTGCTATATCTCCACTGAATTTTTGTATCTTTTTGAAAGGGTTTTGTAGAGAGTGTGTTGTATGAATGAGGTGTGGGAGGGACATTTGGAAACATCTTTCTGAAGGAAGTGATTAGTTACATGGATATTATAGACAGCAGTGGTACTTCTCAGCACAGGCATAATGCTTACTTTTAAAATGCTATATAATAGAAAATGCTTTAGTATATAACTAATACATTCTACTCAATAACTTAGTATTTAGCAAAGTAATGATAATAATTGAGGAGGGGTCTTATTTCTAAATGTATAAAACCAGGAAGTTGCAAATGAGCTATAAATTTCCTTTGGCTGTGGCCTTCTGTATAACTTTTTGTACTTCCTGTCCTACATTACCAATTCCTTGGAATAGTGTGATATATTGGTAACTTTTTACAACCACTTTGCAGCTTGAAGTGCTATGGCTTGACACTAAAAGTGAGGGAGTGGAATAAATATATATTATGCAGCTGCTTCTGGCCCTAACAAGTTTATTTTCAATTTTTTGTTGAGTCTTCAGTTTCTTAACACAGATTCATCTTTACTCCCTATATCTGCACCTCCCTGCTCACTTACAAAACTTTTTAGAGCATTCTCCTCCCCCCTGTTCCTTTTTTTTTTTTTTTTTTTTTTGCGGTAGGCGGGCCTCTCACTGTTGTGGCCTCTCCCTTTGCGGAGCACAGGCTCTGGACGCGCAGGCTCAGCGGCCATGGCTCACGGGCCCAGCCGCTCCACGGCATGTGGGATCTTCCCGGACCGGGGCACGAACCTGTGTCCCCTGCATCGGCAGGCGGACTCTAAACCACTGCTCCACCAGGGAAGCCCGCCCCCTGTTCCTTTTTAAAGAAAGGGAGCAAAAGGAGGAAGGAAGAGAAAAAAGGAAAGAGAGAAATATAGGCTTTTAAAATATTTATACAACTGATTCTCACTATTACTGATAGTGATGTTCCATAAAGTTGCTGTGAACACTGAATTAGTGAATACCAAACCACTGCTCATAGGGGAAACACAACATTAGGTTCCTGTGAGCCCCTGGTCACAAGATTTTCATCAACTTATCAATACATAACCTTGTTTTTTGTGTGTTTCTGTTGAGAGACACCTTATTTTTTTTTAAACATCTTTATTGGAGTATAATTGCTTTACAATGGTGTGTTAGTTTGTGCTGTATAACAAAGTGAGTCAGCTATACATATACCTATATCTACATATCTCCTCCCACCCTCCCTGTCCCATCCCTCTAGGTGGTCACAAAGCACGGAGCTGATCTCCCTGTGCTATGTGGCTGCTTCCCACTAGCTATCTGTTTTACATTTGGTAGTATATATAAGTCCATGCCACTTAGAGACACCTTGTTTAATATATATTATTGATTCAGTAACATTAAACTCATGTCCAGCAGCTCTGTAACTCATGCCCGGCTGAAGCTGCAAAAATATGCATTGTCTCTATAAGGCACATCACAACCTTTGTGTGCTTAGGAACACTAGCTTCAGCATTATGCTTGGGGGCCATTTTACACAGTAAAAATCACTCCAAAGAAGAACAAAAATTTCACAAAATGTGAAAAATGTGGCATTAAATAGAATGTGAAAATGACATTTGTTCACAGTATAAGAGCTGAAACAAGAAGGTGACACACTGTTGCCTATTTTGACTTCAGTGGGGAACGTGTCTGTTGGGTGACTCAATTTTTTTGCTGCTTTGCACATATTCAGGAATGACCCTGAAAGTGCAACAAGTATTGATTTTTGGAGTTATAAATTTTAGATAGTAGGCAAATTAGCGGATATGAACCCGTGTGAATAATGAGGATCAACTGTATGTATAGCTTTCAAATTAAACCCCAGAAGGTTTCTTTATATTTCATTATGTTTGAAAACAGAAGAGATGATTTCTATTTCTGAACTTGATATATCTACATAATGAGTAGCATATGTTGGAGGAGATTAGGATAAAAATATCATCAGTTACCCCACTATTTTCTGTTCAGTCTTATGCTTACTTTTAGTTTTAAGGCAAGAATTGAGCAGTTTGTGAATTGAAAATTATCTGGGATCTTTGTCAAAATCTTAAGCAACTCAATTTCTTGAGGCTACTTTTAATTTCTAAACACCTATCCATTGGGGAAGTAGTTGTTAACTTTTGCTCCTACCCACTTTTTAAATTGCTAACCCTTACCTTCTTATTGTTTTATTGGGTTTTAGTTTTATTGTGTGTGTTTCTTTTATTGCAAGGCGCATGAAATCCTTTGCGGAAGTTGGTGTGGTATAAGTAAATATATTTATTGATAAAAAGAATTTCAGATAACTGTTTCTTTAGCCTGGAAATGTCTATAGACATATCTTCCATTGCAGAATTAGAAAAAAAAATCTCCAATTTAGGGCCTTCATGTTACAGTAGGAAGAGTCTTATTTTGATTGGCCTTTCTTCATACTTGGAACACAATGTAAATAGAAAAACTTTTAAATTTTGAAATTATTCTTCCATCTAATATTATGCATTGGTTCCTAGGCTTTGTAGCTGAGCAGTTTCTAAATAACACAGCCACTCAACTGACATACCATGGATTATGTGAACTAACTTCAACGGTTCAGGAAGGAGAACTTTGTGTGTTCTTTCGGAATAATCATTTTAGCACCATGACCAAATACAAGGTATGATATAGAAATAGCTACTGTTATTCTAAACTAAAGGAGCTTGATTTAGAGATGTCTTATGATCTGCTTCAAAATAAAAAATTTTAGCATAATATTCTTTAACCATCAGATTATGAAGGTAATAATTAATTCTTTAGGGTGGAATGGATTAGCAATTTGTTACTTAAAATCAGTTTTTTGTTTTTATTTAGGTCTCAACTCTGTTTTCACAGATTACTGCATTAAAATGTATTTATTATTTTCTTTCTAAGAAAAAAAAGATAAACCCTAGAGTTAGAACTAGGATGACTGCTAATGATGGATGTTTACATTTGAGGGCTAAAGGAGTTTTGAGAAAGAATCAAGATTTGTCTTTATGATAGTGTTTCTATTATTAAGTTATCAGTGTGACTTTAAATTCTTTTTATCATGTCATTTATGGCTTTGCCAAAAAAATCTTACTGATTCATCCTTCTTGTTATCTCTTCAGTGCTTCCATTTTTACAGCTGCCACCTAATACAGGAGTTTATCAACTTATCTCTAGACTTCTGTGGCAGAATACTGCTCTGATCAGGTCAATAATATTGCAAAAATGTTAGTAACACCCAGTGCCTAGAGGATAAAAATGCAAGGTATTTTCTACTATCCCCTTGTGTCAACACTTTGCTTCAGCCATAATGATCGGTCTACTCATGAATAGTCCTCCATCCCCATATACACTTTATGCTTTCCCATTTTGTTTCTTACTCCTAATCCCTATGTGAACATTCTCACTCCTTTTTGCCTATCCAAATTTCACCTATCTTTTAAGAAATATTTTAAATACTAACTCTTCAGTAAAGCTACTTCTTCTCTCCTTAAATCAGTGGTTCTCAACCCAGATTGTATGCTAGAGCTGCCTAGGGAGCTATTAAAAAAAATACCAATGCCCAGAGCCCAGCACCAACTCAGTTAAATCAGAATCTGTAGAGGTGGGACCTGAGCAACAGTATTTTTTAAATGTTTTCCAGGTGATTTAAATATGCAGCTAAGGCTCTGGATCACTACTCTACCCTTCCTCCTTTACTTGTTTTGGGCCATATTGTCCTTACTTTGCCCTTATTGATGAATACCTAGTTAACAATTTTCTTTCCATGTAAATGTGTCTCATTTTTCTAAATGAAAGTAAGCTTATTGAAGTCAGGAATCTGACTTTGTATTTCCTTCAACACTTTAATCAGTGAATTGCACAAAGTAGTGTAAAATAATGATTTGTTTGCTTATTTAAGAATACTCTTGGGCTTCCCTGGTGGCGCAGTGTTGAGAGTCCGCCTGCTGATGCAGGGGACACGGGTTTGTGCCCCGGTCCGGGAAGGTCCCACATGCTGCGGAGCGGCTGGGCCCGTGAGCCATGGCCGCTGAGCCTGCGCGTCCGGAGCCTGTGCTCCGCAACGGGAGAGGCCACAACAGTGAGAGGCCCGCGTACCGGAAAAAAAAAAAAAAAAAAAAGGAATACTCTGTAGCCCTAGCTCTCCTGCTCCCCTGTTAGTTATAGCAAGGGTTTGTTTATATTGTTCCCATATTTAAGCTAGATGTGTGCTAGGTATGGGCCCAGATTTATCCATACTCCTCAAAAATCTAAGGCCAAAGAACCCCAAAATCAGAATTATTGCTACATAATAAATACTGCTAAGTCATCTCGCTTTACCTGATCTCTTCAAGTCCACATTTTATTCATTCATTCAACAAATATTTATGGAGCATGATTATGACTGGGTACTTAGCTAAGTACTAGGACTGCAGCCTGAGCAAGGCAGCTATAGTTCCTGCCATTTAAGGACCTCCTAGTTTGACAAGGGACAGATGTTAAATAAATACACAAGTAGGTATCATTTCTATTGAGATACACTCTGTGAAGGGTACATACAACATGGTGTGAGTACTTTTATTAGGACTTATGACCTATTTGAAGATGTCAGAAAAAAAAAGGGGGGTGGTGCGGTTAACTAAGCACATGGAACATGTGTGCAAAATCCTGAGGAGGGAAATAACCTAACTTTTTAAGGAATTCAAAGAAGGGCTGTGTGACTGAAGCATAGAAAATAAGAGGCATGATGTAAGGCTCAAGAGATAGATATCAGATCTTATAGAGTCCTAAGTTAGAAGGAGAAATAGGGAATTCTCTAGCAGTCCAGTGGTTAGGACTTGGCACTTTCACTGCCAGGGCCCGGGTTCAGTCCCTGGTCAGGGAACTAAGATCGCACAAGCCATGCTGTGTAGCCAAAAATAAATAAATAAATGAATGAATGAATGAGAGAAATAGACCTTGGTCTCCTGATGGCCTAGTCGTTCTTTTTGTTCTCTCTCTCTCTCTCTTTTTTTTTTTTTCTCTGCAGGGGTAAGATAGTTCAATTGAGAAAACAACGTCTCTGGCTGTCATGAGTGGTTGTTTTACAACTTCCCAAAATTGAGCTTTAGACGTTCCCTTTTTTTTTTTTTAACAAGGCCATATCCCTGACCTGGAAGTCCTTTACTAGTCACCTGGGTATTCGCAATCTTCCTGTGTGGTTGGGAAGGGTGCGCCTCTCCTGGAGCACTTTCTGCATTGGGTCTGTTTCTGGACTGAGTATGCATTTCCGTGAGATAATGATAGCCGAGAGAATGTGTGTATTCTGCTATTTCTCACTTCTAAGTTTTTCTCAGTAAACCTTATTCTATAGCTAAACAGTGTATCACTAGTGGTGTGTGTCTCCCTGCCCCTTGTATAACATTAAGGTGCTTTGGACTTCGGGGCAAGAGTGGATGTGTATTTAATTAGGAGACTATTGTAGGAGGGCAAGTAAGAGATTGTAATGACTTCAACTAAGATGTAGAGAAATGGAGAGTAGACAGATTCCATAGACATTTAGGAGATATAATCAACCAGATTTGGTGATTAAGATGTGAAAAATAAGAAAGAGGATAGAAGTTATTTCAAGCATCTTTTCTGACCACAATGGTATGAAACTAGAAATCAACCAAAGAAAGAAAAATGAGAGAAAAACAATTACATGAAGACTAAACAACATGCTACTAAAAAAAGAGTGGGTAACAAGTAAATCAAAGAGGAAATTAGAAAATACCTTGAGACAAATGACAATGAAAACACAACTTTATAAAATCTATGGGATGCAGCAAAAGCAGTTCTAAGAGGGAATTTCATAACAATACAGGCTTTCCTCAAAAAAACAAGAAAATTCTCAAGCCATCTAACCTACCACCTAAGAGAATTAGAAAAAGAAGAGCAAACAAAACTCAAAGTCAGCAGAAGGAAGGAAATAATAGAGGTCAGAGAGGAAATAAATAAAATAGAAATTTTTAAAAATAGAAAAAAATCAATAAAACCAAGAGCTCTTTTTTTAAAAATTAATTAATTTATTTATTTTTAGTTGTGTTGGGTCTTTGTTGCTGCACATGGGCTTTCTCTAGTTGCAGCAACCAGGGGCTACTCTTCGTTGCGGTGCGCGGGCTTCTCATCACGGTGGCTTCTCTTGTTGTGGAGCATGGGCTCTAGGCGCATGGGCTTCAGTAGTTGTGGCACTCAGGCTCAGTAATTGTGGCTCACAGGCTGTAGAGCACAGGCTCGGTAGTTGTGGCGCATGGGCTTAGTTGCTCTGCGGCATGTGGGATCTTCCTGGACCAGGGCTCAAACCTGTGTCCCCTGCATTGGCAGGCGGATTCTTAACCACCATGCCACCACGGAAGCCCCAAGAGCCAGTTTTTTGAAAGGACAAACAAAATCGACAAACTTCTAGCCAGGCTCTCCAAGAAGAAAAGAGAGAAGACCCAAGTAAACAAAATAAGAAATGAAAGAGGAGAATTAATAACCAATTCTGCAGAAATACAAAAAAATCATAAGAAATACTATGAATAGTTATATGCCAACAAATTGGGACAACCTAGAAAAAAATGGACAAGTTTCTATAAACATACAGCTTGCCAAAGCTGAGTCAAAATAATTTGGGGCTTCCCTGGTGGTGCAGTGGTTAAGAATCTGCCTGCCAATGTAGGGGACACGGGTTCGAGCCCTGCTCTGGGAAGACCCCACATGCCGCAGAGCAACTAAGCCCGTGGGCCACAACTGATGAGCCTGCACTCTATATCCCGTGTGCCCCAACTCCTGAGCCAGTGTGCCACAGCTACTGAAGCCCGTACACCTAGAGCCCGTGCTCCACAACAAGAGAAGCCACAGTGATGAGAGGCCCATGCACCGCAACGAAGAGTAGCCCCTGCTTGACGCAACTAAAGAAAGCCTGCATATAGCAATGAAGACCCAGGGCAGCCAAAAATAAATTAATTAATTTTTAAAGAAAGATAATTTGGACAGACTGATCACTAGAAGTGAAATAGAAAAAAAAATAGTAAAAAAAAAAACAAAAAAAAAAAAAACGAAAAAACAAAGCCCAAGAAACCCCCTACAAACAAAAGTCCAGAACCAGATGGCTTTACTGGGGAATTCTAACAAACATACAAATAATTTGGACAGACTGATCACTAGAAGTGAAATAGAAAAAAAAATAGTAAAAAAAAAAACAAAAAAAAAAAAACGAAAAAACAAAGCCCAAGAAACCCCCTACAAACAAAAGTCCAGAACCAGATGGCTTTACTGGGGAATTCTAACAAACATACAAAGAACTTATCCTTCTCCAACTATTCCAAAAGATTGAAGAGGAGGGAACACTACCGAAGTCATTCTGTGAAGCCACCATCACCCTGATACCAAAAATCACACAAAGACACCACAAAAGAAATTACAGGCCAATATCTTTGATGAATATAGTTGCAAAAATCCTCAACGAAGTATTAGCAAACTGAATCCAACAATACGTGAAAAGGATCATACACCATGATCAAGTTGGATTCATTCCAGGGTTACAAGGATGTTTCAAACACATGTAAATCAATTAATGTGATGCACCAAATCAACAAAAGAAAAGACAAAAACCAAATGATCTTCTCAATAGATGCAGAAAAAGCATTTGATAAAATTCAACATCGATTCATGATAAAAACTCTCACCAAAATGGGTACAGAGGGAACACATCTCAACAATAAAAGCCATTTATGCGACTTCCCTGGTGGTCCAGTGGTTAAGAATCTGCCTTCCGATGCATGGGATGCAGATTCAATCCCTGGTTGGGGAACTGAGATCCCACATGCTGCAGGGCAACTAAGCCTGCGTGCCACAACTACTGAGCCCCTGTGCTTTAGAGCCTGTATGCCACAACTAGAGAGAAGCCAATGCACTGCAACGAAAGATCCTGCATGCCGCAACTAAGGTCCCGCATGCCACAACCAAGACCCGACACAGCCAAATAAATAAATAAATAATTTTAAAAAATAATAAAAGCCATTTATGACAAACCCATAGCCAATATAATACTCAATGGTGAAAAGCTGAAAGCCTTCTTGCTAAATTCAGCAACAAGAATGCCCACTCTCACCACTTCTATTCAACATAGTATTGAAAGTTCTAGCCACAGCAATTAGATAAGAAAAATAAATAAAATGTGTCCAGATTGGAAGGGAAGAGGTAAAATTGTCTTTCTATGCAAGACTCTATACAGAAAACCCTAAAGCCCCTGCACAAAAACTGTTAGAACTAATAAATGAATTCAGTAAGGTAGCAGGATTAGTATACAGAAATCTGTTGCATTTCTTTATACTAACAAATATCAGAAAAGGAAAGTAAAAAAAAAAAGTGTTTAAAATCACATCCAAAAAAAAAAAACACCTAAAAATAAACCTAACCAAGAAGGTGAAAGACCTATACACTGAGAACTATACAACATTGATAAAGGAAACTGAAGAAGATTCAAAGAAATGGAAAGATACCCTGTGGTCTTGGATTGGAAGAATTAATATTGTTAAAATGGTCATACTACCCAAAGCAATCTACAGATTTAATTCAGTCCCTTTCAAATTACCTGTGACATTTTACACAGAATTAGAATGATCCTAAAATTTATGAGGAACCACAAGAGACTCAGAATTGCCAAAACAATCCTGAGGAAAAAGAACAAAGCTGTAGGCATAATCTTCCCAGACTCAGACAATACTGCAAAGCTACAGTAATCAGAACAGCATGGTATTGGCACAAAAACACATATGGATCAAGGGACCAGAATAAAGAACCCTGGAGTAAACCCACACACCTATGGTCAATTACTCTTTGACAAAGGAGGCAAGAATATACAAAAGACAGTCTCTTTAGCAAGTGGTGTTGGGAAAGCTGGACAGCTGCATGTAAATCAATGAAGTTAGAACATTCCCTCACACCATGCACAAAAATAAACTCAAAATGCCTTAAAGACTTAATATAAGACATGACACCATAAAACTCCTATGCCAACAAATTGGGACAACCTACAAAAAATGGACAGTTTCTATAAACATACAGCTTGCCAAAACTGAATCAAGAAGAAACATAATTTGAACAGACTGATCACTAGAAATAAAATAGAATCTGTAAAAAACAAAACAAAACAAAAAACACCCAAAAAACAAAAAAACTCCCTGCAAACAAAAGTCCAGGACCAGATGGCTTTACTGGGGAATTCTACCAAACATACAAAGAACTCATCCTTCTCAAACTATTCCAGAAGATAGAAGAGGAGGGAACACTACCAAATTCATTCTGCGAGGCCACCATTACATAGAATAAAACAAAGGGGGAAACATTCTTTGACATAAATCACAGCAATATTTTCTTAGATCAGTCTCCCAGGGCAAAATAAATAAAAGTAAAAATAAACAAATGGAACCTAAACAAATTTAAAAGCTTTTGCACAGTGTAGGAAATCATCAACAAAAAGGCAACCCATGAATGGAAGAAAATATTTGCAAATGATGTGATGAATAAAGGGTTAATTTCCAAAATATACAAAGAGCTCATACAACTTAATATCAAAAAAAAAACAACCGAGTCAAAACAAACAAACAAACAACCGAGTCAAAAAATGGGCAGAAGACCTAAATAAACATTTCTCCAAAAAGACATACAGCTGGCCAACAGGCACATGAAAAGATGCTCAACACTGCTAATTATTAGAGAAATGCAAATGAAAACCACAATGAGATATCACCTCATACTGGTCAGAATGGCCATCATCAAAACGTCTACAAATAATAAATGCTGGAGAGGGTGTGGAGAAATATTAATATGTGGGAATATTAATATTCCCACTGTTGGTGGGAATGTTAATTGGTTTAGCCACTATGGAAAACAGTATGGAGGTTCCTTAAAAAACTAAAAATAGAACTACCATATGATCCAGCAATTCCTCTCCTGGGCATATATCCAGAAAAGACAAAAACTAATTCAAAAAGGTCCATGCACCCCTATGTTCATAGCAGCACTGTTTACAATAGCCAAGACATGGAAGCAGCCTAAGTGTCCATCAACAGATGAATGGATAAGGAAGATGTCGTGTATATATACAATGGAATGTTAACCATAAAAAAGAATGAAATATTGCCATTTGAAGCAACATGGATGGACCTAGAGATTATCATGCTGAGTGAAATAAGTTAGACAGAGAAAGACAAATACTGTATATCAGTTATATGTGGAATCTAAAAAATAACACAAATGAGTTTATTTACAAAACAGAAACAGCCTCACAGACATAGAAAACAAACTTATGGTCACCAAAGGGGAAAGTGGGGAGGAGAGATAAATTAGGAGTATGGGATTAACAGATACACAGTACTATATGTAAAATAGAAAAACAACAAGGATTTACTGTATAGCAGGGAACTATATTCAATATCTTATCATAGCCTATAATGGAAAAGAATCTGAAAAAATTTGTGTAACTGAGTCACTTTGCTGTACATCTGAAACTAATACAGTATTGTAAATCTATTATTCTTTAATTTAAAAAAAGAATGATTTCTGGGTTCTAAGCATGAACAACTGGATGAATGATGATGCTCTCTATCGAAACGCAGAACACTGGAACAGAAAAAAGATGTGAACTTTTAGAACTGTTAGAGCTGCTTCTCAGGCATCCTTCCAAGTGGAAATGTTGGTTAAATGGTTCAGGACTGGAATAAGTTTTGTGTACAGGTAGGGAGAGGGAGAGTATGAGATTTACAAGAAAAATGTGGAATTGGAAGAAAAGAGAAGGCCTAGGACAGAGATTTGAGGAGTGCCAACATTTAAGGATCAACTAGTGGAGTATAAACTGGCAAAGGAGACAGAAAGAAAAGAACAAAAGGAAAATCTAAAGAATATGGTATCATGTAAACCAACAAGGAGAGAGTGTTTCAAGAAGAATGGAGGGCTTCCCTGGTGGCGCAGTGGTTGAGAGTCCGCCTGCTGATGCAGGGGACATGGGTTCATGCCCTGGTCTGGGAAGATCCCACATGCCGCAGAGCAGCTGGGCCCGTGAGCCATGGCCGCTGAACCTGTGCGTCTGGAGCCTGTGCTCCACAACGGGAGAGGCTACAACAGTGAGAGGCCCACGTACCGCAAAAAAAAAAAAAAAGAAGAATGGAGATCTCGATTGTTAAATGCTATTGAAAAGATGAGTAAGATAAGAACACTTGGGGGGAGAGTGTTCATTAGGGATATGGATTTCATTGATATCTTTTAGAGAATGGTGGAAGCAGAAAAAAAAAAGTCATTGAATTGGTTAGGAAATGATTGGGGTCTCAGATACTAGAAACAGATTATAGGCAACTTTTGACAGACAAACAACAGTTTGTCTGTGAGGAGGCACAGACATAATGGCTCATAGCTATATTAGAGTGTGGAATCCAGGGAAGGTTGTTTTTGTTTAATATGAGAGACTTGACAATGTTAAAATATTGAAGGACTCAATAGAGAGAAATGTTGAAAATTCAGGAGAGGAGATAATGTTAGCCTCCAAGAAGTTGAGAAAGGACAGACATTTTCACAGGTAAAAGGGATTGACCTTTGGTTTAAAAAGAGATCTCTCCATTGTAAAGGAGGGAAAGAATAGACTATGAGTAGAGCTACAGGTAAGTTTATAGATTTGATGGCAGGAAATAGAGAAAGTTATTGTTTCAGTGTTTCTGTTTTCTGTAATGTGGAAGGCAAGATCATTTACTGAGACTGAGGAGGGGTAGGAAGGTTTGGTTGCAGATTTGAAGAAAGAAAATTTGAAGTAGTCTTCACAGCATGTGGGAGAAAGGACTAACTAGAGAAATTAAGAATCACTAGGCAGTGTTAAGGCTGGTAATTATTACATGAATATACCACTTGTGTCATTTTTCTGCGGGAGTATTCATCAGAGTGTAGGCCTGGTGAAGGTAGTTAGTTATCCTAGATTTGGGACTTCATTAAGTAGGTACATCAAAGATTAGAAGAGCAAAGGAATTTAGGGGCATGATATTATGTACATGATGATATTGTCCAAACTTATAAATATTTTCCTAGAAAAAAAAACAACAACACCATTCTTTACAAGGTAGTCCTGTTTTTTTTTTTTTTTTTTTTTTTTTTTTTTTGTCCGTGCCACGTGGCTTGTAGGATCTTAGTATCCCAACCAGGGATCGAACCTGGGCCCTCGGCAGTGAAATCAATGAGTCCTAACCACTGGACCACCAGGGAATTCCTGGTAGTACTATTTTTATAGAAGGGATAAATGGAAACAACTATCCTGGTGGCCAGTCACTAGGGGGAAATGGTATTATTTTCTATAGTGACCACCAAACTGAAACAGTAGCACTGTTTTTTACTTTTTATTATGAAAAATTGGAAACTTACAGAAAAATGATGAGACTAATTTAATGTGTTCCTATTATACTCATCACCTACTTTTAACAATTTTGACATTGTATTTTTTTATCTATTTTTATATTTTTGCTTATACTTAAATATGTATCTCGGGCTTCCCTGGTGGTGCAGTGGTTGAGAGTCCGCCTGCTGATGCAGGGGATATGGGTTCATGCCCTGGTCCAGGAAGATCCCACATGCTGCGGAGTGGTTGGGCCCGTGAGCCATGGCTGCTGAGCCAGCCTGTGCTCCCCAATGGGAGAGGCCACAACAGTGAGAGGCCTGCGTACCGCAAAAAAAAAAAAAAAAAAAAAGTATCTCTAAACAAGAACATTTCCCTTTCAAATCACAGTACCATTATTGCATCTCACAAAGTTATCTATAATTTTTAATATCATCTCATACCCAGTCCATATTCAAATTTCCCATTTGTCCCCCAAATGGTTTTATGGATGGTTTGTTCAAACTAGGATCTAATCAAGGACCTTGTGTTACATTTGGTGAAGTAAGTCCTTTTTAGACATAAATCCTGTGTTTTCCAGGAATCTTTTGGGTCTTTGGGCTATTTGTATCTGCCTCATAATTCTCTCAGTTCTATTTCCTATATTCCTGTTGAACTTTCTTTCCAGTTCTGAGGGTCTTTAAATTAGACACTGCTTTACTCTGGCAAAGTACCCAATGAGTACATTCTTTATAAGAGTCAGAGACACTTTCCCTCCTAATTGACCCAGTGACTGATAACCGACTTACCACAAAATCTATAGCACTTCTTCAGTTGTTGGTGTAAAACTGGAAGCCTTAAAAGAATACTTACTAAAATTTAAGGAAGGGGTTCCTCCATTTGCTTGATAAGGAAATAAGATGGAAGATTGTGCCCTTGTTCTATTAAACCTGTTCAGCATTAAAACTATTATTCTGTACCGCTAATTGCCGGGTCGTTAGAGTTTCTGTAGTTCTTTATAAACTTGAGCCCTAGGGAATCTGTAAGGATATAAGTAAGGAAAAACTAGAAAACTGCTTTTTCCAACAAGATATGCCTACTTTTACTGCTGCATTAGATCTTCATAAGGACTTCTAACATTTCACTTTTGAAGGACCCTGAGATTTTTAGGGCCATTTTATGCATTCATATTTAATGATCATTTTATTTTGCATCTTCCTGCCCCTGTGAACTCTTTGGAACAACTAGAGTATAAACACAGTTCATTCCATGGAATTCTAGATACACTTTCTTTTTTAAAAAAAATATTTATTTTATTTATTTTTATGGCTGTGCAGGTCTTAGTTGTGGCACTTGAATCTTTGATGAGGCATGCAGGATCTTTTTTTTTTTTTTTTAAATAAATTTATTTGTTTTTGGCTGTGTTGAGTCTTCATTGCTGTGCTCGGGTTTTCTCTAGCTGTGGCGAGCAGGGGCTACTCTTCGTTGCGGTGTGTGGACTCCTCATTGTGGTGGCTTCTCTAGTTGCGGAGCACGGGCTCTAGGTGCACAGGCTTCAGTGTGGCACGCGAGCTCAGTTGTTGTGGCTTGTGGGCTCTAGAGCGCAGGCTCAGTAGTTGTGGCACGCAGGCTTAGTTGCTCTGAGGCATGTGGGATCTTCTGGACCAGGGACTGAACCCGTGTGCCTTGCATTGGCAGGCGGATTCTTAACCACTGCACCACCAGTGAAGTCCCACGGGATCTTTAGTTGTGGCGTGTGGGCTCTTCATTGCAGCACATGCACTTCTCTCTAGTTGTAGCATGTGGGTTTTCTCTTCTCTAGTGGCGTGCAGGCTCTAGAGCACTTGGGCTCTTTGTTGTGGCGCACGGGCTCCAGAGCACGTGGGCTCTGTAGTTTCAGTATGTGGGCTCTCTAGTTGAGGCGCGTGGGCTTTAGTTGCCCCGCGGCACGTGAGATCTTAGTTCCCTGACCAGGGATTGAACCCACGTCCCCTGCCTTGGAAGGCGGATTCTTTATGACTGGACTACCAGGGAAGTCCCTCTAGATATACTTTCAACAAAAAATATAGAATATTTTCTACTACAGATAAATGGTGTCTATAACTAGGGACCTATAATAATAATAAACTGCCAGTCTATAATAAGTTGGCAATCAGTCAAAAGTATCTATAAGTGTATTATTCTATTAGTGGGGCTTATTTTTACTGTGATTTGCAGAAAGGATCTTTATCCTTTTCTTTTACTTTTTGGTACCCATATCGTATCATATGCCGTTATTATCTCAGGACCAAGACCAACAAGGAAGAAGTCTGTGTTGGGACAAAAAGGATTACCTAGGAGAGGGAATCTCTAGTTTCTTTATAGGTTGTACCAATTTCCTTAGCAATTTACTAAATTCTACCTTGTGTGTAAAATATTTTTGTCATCTAAAGTCTTTTGGAACTCTAGAGATGTATGAGCCATGGACTTTTGTTTGACCAAAGGGAAGGTATGTGTCTCCTTTAACATTCTCTAGTATTATATCTCTGTTCTAACTCCTGTCTCTAGACTTTGGATAGAGGCAGGGGCAAATTCTCCTGTTCGGTTGAACTTTTTGGTAACTGTCTCAAACCATATTTCTAAAACTGGACAAAGTATTGTCTCTTTACTAGCTTTATGATTCCATTTCCATAGACTTTTTTTAAAAATTAATTTTATTTTTATTTATTGTTGGTTGTGTTGAGTCATCGTTGCTGTGCACAGGCTTTCTTTAGTTGCGGCGAGCAGGGGCTACTCTTCCTTGCTGTGTGAGGGCTTCTCATTGTGGTGGCTTCTCTTGTTGCGGAGCATGGGCTCTAGGCGCACGGGCTTCAGTAGTTGTGGCACGTGGGCTCAGTAATTGTGGCTCGTGGGCTCTAGAGCGCAGGCTCAGTAGTTGTGGCGCACGGGCTTAGTTGCTTCGCAGCCTGTGGGATCTTCCCGGACAAGACCTTTGAACCCATGTCCCCTGCATTGGCAGGCAGATTCTTAACCAATGCGCCACCAGGGAAGCCCTCCATAGACTTTTTTTTTTTTTTTGCAACTGTATTATAACTTTATTTAACTTGGTAAAAGCCAGAATTGATGGTTCTTAACATGGTATGTGGAGATCAAAATTAAAGAATACAAAGTACCTTTAAAAAAAAAGCATTCAGCTCAGTCCTGGTTCCTTCAATATTACTGCCAAACTTCTGTGAAAGAAGCCTTGTAATAAAGACTAACAGCAACATAGAAGATGATTTAAAAAAAAAAAGTTCATTTATCAATTTAACAATCTAGAAAAAAGAAAGTGACTATAATACTTGATGACAGACATCATGTTTAAGTAGAAAACACAAAGATTAAAAAAAGTAATATCTCTGAAAATATTGCACAACTTCAGGTGTTTCCTCCAAATTTGCTTTATGTAATTGGATATAAATTAATGAATAAAAACTTAAGCAAGATACATGTAACAATTTAACAGAACCTGATAATCTAATTTCTTTCAATTTTTCTCAAACTCATCGTGGGGCTTATAAGAAAATTAACCAATATAGATACTGCTACAGTTGAATGTCAAATCTTTAAGTGCTTATGACATACTAAATTCTTCTATAATGCAGTTATGAAGAACCCTTCAAGAGACTTGTTTTTTATGAGGAAAGTGTTAAAGTCAAATATTCAACTCAATATAAAATAATAAGAAACATTTCTGATTTGTTGGGTTGAGATTGCTTCTCCTTTTGCTAATGAATGATTTTTTTGTTTTGTTTTGTTTTTTTTTTGCTGTACGCGGGCCTCTCACCGCTGCGGCCTCTCCCGCTGCGGAGCACAGGCTCCGGACGCGCAGGCCCAGCGGCCATGGCCCACGGGCCCAGCCGCCCCGCTGCACGCGGGATCCTCCCGGACCGGGACACGAACCCATGCACCCCGCATCGGCAGGCGGACCCTCAACCACCGCGCCACCAGGGAGGCCCTAATGAATGATTTTTTAGCTGTAATATCACTGAGTTGAACAAATATGTCACCTTTGAGTACATTAAGAAAAATAAACACATGCTAAATGGATAAAACATTACAACTACATCTTTACTAGACCATCTCTACTTCTAACACTTCAGAAGCTTAGAGATTCAGTGTGCTTATATTAACTGCAAGAAAAAGATAAAAGAGAAATTCCTTCTTTTTTGAGATCACAACTATGAAGTCAGGTTATACAAATTCTGCATTTGTGTGCAAAACATGAAACACATTTATCTTAATTCTCCCTGCTTAGAATTGTCAGTCAACTAGCAGGACTGTCCTTCCAAGAAACAGAAACAGAGATGTGTTTTACATAACTTCAATAACCTCAGCACTACAATACGGGGAAGGAGGTCACAGGAAAGAATAAATCAAAATTGTTACAACTGAAGGGCTTCCCTGGTGGCACAGTGGTTGCGTGTCCGCCTGCCGATGCAGGGGAACCGGGTTCGCGCCCCGGTCTGGGAGGATTCCACATGCCGCGGAGCGGCTGGGCCCGTGAGCCATGGCCGCTGAGCCTGCGCGTCCGGAGCCTGTGCTCCGCAACGGGAGAGGCCACAACAGAGGGAGGCCTGCATACCACAAAAAAAAAAAAAAAATTGTTACAACTGAGAAACTTTTCTCAGTTTAACCATGGTGCCACTTTCATTTTTACATAAGCATGGTGGCATAATTCAAGCTCAATAAATCAGAATTCTTAATGTTTAAAATTTACCTTGACTTTTAGTTATCACCATATTAACAACCAAAATAATTAGGTGAAACACATAAGAAAGGGTAATATTAAATCCCACTTTACTAGAGTTGGTTTCTTGACACATTAACTCATTTTTTTATAGAAAAGGGATAGTGCATCTCAGCTTGCTTACACACTAGGAGATCACTTTGAATTCTGCATTTCCTAACTGCAAACAGATATAGCACTTATAACAGGTTATAAATAAACTGGTTTTCAAGCATAGAGCCAGCCCCAACGATAATAATACACTATTTAAAAAGACCTAAGGCAATGAATTCCATTTCCAATGGAAAAAAAGAACTGTACAAACAAGCTTAAAACTACTTTTTTTGTGCCAGTGTTATAAAAATGTAGCTTTTAATAAAACCTTGACCCAAATGCCAGCAACTTGAGAAAAGAATTTGGGTGGGGGGAAGAAGAAAGTATTCATTTAGGAAAAACAACCACTATCTTTTTCCTAATCTTTGACATACACAATTTAAACTTATACAGCTGCTTTAACACTTTACACAATTCCTATGTATTGGAGCAATAACAAGATCTAAATACAATTATATTTTTGAACACTGGGTCAAGGCTTTACATAAAAATACCTTCCTACTTTTCCCCCTAAGTTTCTAAAATATCACATACTTTTCCCCAACATCTGCAGCCATTCAGGAATATTTAGGAAAGTTTTGTGCATGATCTTAATCCCTAATCCCTGGCTCTTTGGGCTCAGTGACAAAAGTTCAAAACCACCAAAAATGATGGTTCACTTGAAGTCAGATGAGAGACCCTGGCTCAATTAGTCTCGTAGGACGAAAGCAGTGCTGCATCAACTGGCTGCATGTGAAGGATCTCATCAACCAGTCGTCTATACAGTCCAGATGATAGATGTGCATGCACGGGAGAAATCGAATTGGGTCCCCATGAACAAAGTCCATCATACAGATCACACACTCCTGGATCTTTTTTTCTGATCCCTCTCTTCCAGGTTCATAAACTCCTTTAGGCAGATGCTGTATAAGGCCTATTCTTTGAGCTATCCTAATTTGTTCCTCTTCAGTCAGCTGAGTTGCTAGGTGAGTCTGGCTAGGTGTTGGATGTTAGACCGGAACTGGAACTTGTTCCTGATATGGCGGTGGCAGCTCCTTATCCTGCTCCGTCCCCTCGCCAAAGCTAGCCCAGTCGGACTGAGACTCGTGAAGCAGGGAGATGTCATCCGAAGTGGGGGGCTTGAGGCAGTTCCCCATCTTCTGGGGCTGGGGTGTGTGATCTGTGTGCTGTTTTGACAGTCTTCTCCCCTCCATAGACTTTTTAATTAGGCCTTCTGTCATCGCAGAGTCACAGAGGATGTGTGAATTAAATTGATTTTTCCCTATTATACTTTTTTCCTATTCTTGATTATTATAATAATTTACCAGTCAACTTCACACTTCTCAACTGTGTATGGATCTATGGTTTTGATTGCACAGCCTCTCATGACATTTTCTCTGACAACAGATACTAGTTGACTTCCTGTTTTTGGAAACTCCTCTTATTTCTAGTTTTGTGGTTTATCATTCCTAAACTCTGGACAAGTACCTCTTACATTACTAGCAAAGCAATCAAGTCCAGCTCTTGTTAGTTATTAGTTGTAATAGCACTCTCCGTGAACCCTTGATTAAACTATTCTTCCCTCACCTGTCCATTGGCAAAAATACATATAACCCTAACTTCTATCTCGTATGTTACCTTGCTCCATGTAATTCCATCTAATCTCGTACAGTTAAATTGGGCAGATCATTTTGGCAAATCCACATTGAGTACATGATCCTACGAAGATCTGTGCTTTTCATCAGCATAACTAAGATTAGGATCTGAAAGTAGCAGGAGGATATGCTAGTGAGAGTGCACATGCTTTCAGGGCCATTCTTGTGGTTCTAAATAGTAAGATGACTTTTTAACCAGACAGGAAATTTGAAAGTATAAAAATGGGCTGTAAATAAATCCCCACTTTCCTAGAAACAGACCCATTTTGGTCTGTTCTGCTTCGGGATTCTTATATATATATAACTCTATATCCAAGATCTAGTTGTTCCTTTTTATTTTAATGATCCTCCTCTGCTTCTCTAATACTTCCTGCTTGCTCTTTTTTTAAAAAATAAAAATTTAAATTTATTTGTTTATTTTTGGCTGCGTTGGGTCCCCGCTGCTGCACGCGGGCACTTTACAGCTGCGGCAAGCAGGGGCCAGCCCTCGCCGCGGCACGCGGGCCCCTCACCACGGTGGCCTCTCCAACCGCAGAGCACAGGCTCCAGGCATGCGAGCCTCAGTAGCCGTGGCCCACAGGCTCAGCAATTGTGGCCTAAGGGCTCTAGAGCACAGGCCCAGCAGTTGTGGCACACGTGTCCAGTCCAGTCGCTTTGCGGCACGTGGGACCCTCCCAGACCAGGGATTTAACCCGCGTTCTCTGCACTGGCAAGCAGACTTCCAACCACTGCGCCACCAGGGAAGCCCCCCTGCTTGCTCTTGAGTAAAATAAACTACTGATTCCATGGCTTCTGTCTAGATCACCTAGCTTCTAGATCTTTGGTTAAATAACGACATCTGCCTAGTTCTTTCCCCATCGTGACTCCCCCTTGATCATCCCTTTCCCATATCAACTTTTATATCCATGTCTTGACTGTTTCCTCTACCTCTTGGTTTTAAATTATTGACAACTCTCTGGAGTATATTCGAAACCAAAGTGTTTAAGTTTGGCTTTTATTAGTTTGCTTTTTTACTTTACATTTAGGGATTAGAAGTGAGAGTAGTTGAGAAGGAGATACAGTTCAAGATAAGTACTAAAGCCATATTAAAGAAATAAAATAAGTTTGTCCATTCACTTTTCTCTTTGACTAAGACTATGGTGGGAATTTTTTTTCCACAGAAGGCTACACTTAGTAAAAATTCACCTAATCTAGATATTTTTAAAAGGTAGTTCATACATCAAAAATTGTCACTTTTTTTTTCTTTTTTTTTGGCCGTGCCACGTGCCTTGTAGGATCTTAGTTCCCCGACCAGGGATCAAACCCGTGCCCCCTGCAATGGAAGCGTGGAGTCCTAACCAATGGACCACCAGGGAATTTCCAAATTGTCACTTTCTTTTAAAAAAATTTTTTAGAGGCGGGAAGGGGAAAGAAATGTGGTAACAGAGTAAGAAAAGTGATTCCACAGTACAGGCAGAGAGATCCATCTTTTCCTTTTAAATAAGAGGCAGGAAAAGGAGATAGATACAGAAACCGGGATAGATTTAGGGGCTGTTCATGTGCCCTGCATTATACTAAGCATTTTACGTTCATTATCGCATTTAATTTTCACAACTTCCCGCTTTACATCTGAGAGAACAGCCTTAAAAGCCCTGAGTAACTTGCTCAAGACCACACAGCTTGTAAACAGCTCCAGCCTGACTTTTAACTTCACACTCTAAACAGCTCTGCCTCTCTGGGTGGGTAAGAAAGTTACTTGTAGGTGAGATTGATGTTTGTTAAGTAGGAGTAAAGTTCATCTTTCAATTTATAAAATTCCTTAGAAATCCTCTCGTCTCACTGCTTCTGTATCACTTTATAAGAAAAGAAAACTAAGGTCCAAAGACTTTAAATAATTCAAATCCAAGCTAGTTAACCAGAAATATTCAGGCAGTGCTTTCCTCTGTATTTTAAAGCCTAGAATTACTTCATTTTTGTATTACATTATCAGGTTTTCTTCTATTTTACCAATTTACAAAATGTGATAGTATTATGTGTATTGTTAATAAAAGTAACGTATATACTCTATATAGGATTATCAGAGTATTTTATTTTTTTTAAGATGTTAAAAAAAAAGGCACGTTTAAAATAAAATCTGATTACAATGCAATTGACAAAGTAACTTGGTTACTGTTGTGACACACAACGCTTTAAGATAATAACTAGAATTATGACTGATAACATTTTATTACCAGGACATATCAGATCTTTATGAAGTCCATATAATTTCTAGAATATCTGTATTGGTAACATATACCATGCAATATAACCTAAGAAGATTTATTACTCATTTGACAATACTTCCCATGTAATTTACCATACCAAATGAACCTGATTAGTATCTCTTTTGGGGATGTTTCAGGGCCCTTTGAAGCATCCCAAAGTTACCTAGAGGTTGAAGAAACTTTATTACTATTTGATTTGGGAAGTTTTGTCATAGAAATATAAGGGCTTAGAACACTCAGTCAGATAGGATCATAGGCCACTGTGAAACAATAGTTGTTCACCCAGCCAAAGTAACAATAAAAGATTTCAAAGGCAAATACAGAACTGATCACTTAAAAGGTCAAGAAACTTAAAATCTGTTATCAAAGGCAGTTCAACATTTTAAGAAAACTTGTCTTAACAGAGAGAAAAGTCAAATTTAAGTTTTGCACTCACTTACTTTTTTTTTTTTTTTCCTGGTACGCGGGCCTCTCACTCTTGCAGCCTCTCCCGCTGCGGAGCACAGGCCCCGGATGCTCAGGCCCAGCGGCCATGGCTCATGGGGCTAGCCGCTCCGTGGCATGTGGGATCCTCCTGGACCGGGGCACGAACCCGCGTCCCCCGCATCGGCAGGCGGACTCTCAACCGCTGCGCCACCAGGGAAGCCCGCACCCACTTACTTTTAAAATTCATTTACTCAATTAAATTTATTTTAACCTTAGTCCTGATCATGGACAAATTTTCTCGGGGTCCACTTCCCACAAAACTTTTTATCACTTTCTGTATCCATCATTTTATTTTCCATTTGAAAACAGCCAGCCCTAAGTCAGACCTACTTCCTTTTCCCTCAATAAAATCTAATTCCATTCCTCATACCTTCTTTACTGAAAACATACATCCTACTTTCCTATTGTTTACTGAAATGTTCTTATTATTTCTCTTAGCTTTAATTACATGTTTAAATTAGAATCCGTATCTCTTAAGACCTTAATATCTTGTGAAAACTATGAAGTAAGCAATTATGAACTGTCCTTTACATTAGCATTTTGTAGAATGGTGAACATAAATACCAGTGATAATTTTTAAAAAAACCATTTGCTTTCTGATAGAGCACATCTCAGGATGGCACCAAACATATTCATTAAGTTCTAAATATCTTTAGTTTCTCTGTAAGAGGAAGCCAGTGTTCAGTAATTAATGTTTCAGTATCTTATTTTATTTGGGAATGACCTAGCTATTCAGTAAACTTCCATCACTTAATTTAGTGCAATTCTAGACTTTATCAGAGTATTTTAGATAGAACAGGTTTTCGTTCAGTCTTCTTTTGTGATTTAATTGCCCATTTTAAAAAAAATTATAAAAATTATCTAATGTCATTTGTTTTTATGTAATAACAAACATACATTTTATACATTAAACAATTTAACTTAATATATGCATTCTGTATTTTTTTGTGAAATTAATATTTTAGAGACTGGTGAGTGAGATTAGGCAGAAGATTTAAGGCTTAGAAAAGAAAGCTTTGGCTAGATAATATTAACAGAAGTGCTGGGATACAAAAGCAAGAAATACTTTTTTTTTTTCCTTTTTAGCCGCACCATGCGGCTTGCGGGATCTTAGTTCCCCAACCAGAGATTGAACCCGGGCCACAGCAGTGAAAGCGCCAGGTCCTGAACACTGGATCTCCAGGGAATCCCCAAGAAATATTCTTGACGGTGATTTAATTGTAGACTCTCAGGAACAAATGGGCCTAAAGTATTCAGTACTATACTGACACATGCTTTGTTATTTTAAGTAATAACCAGCATTGTTGACAGTGGACCAGTTACAGACTTTTTTTTTTTTGGGGGGCGGGTACGCGGGCTTCTCACTGTCGCGGCCTCTCCCGTCGCGGAGCACAGGCTCCGGACGCGCAGGCCCAGCGGCCATGGCTCACGGGCCCAGCCGCTCGGCGGCATGTGGGATCCTCCCGGATCGGGGCGCGAACCCGCGTCCCCTGCATCGGCAGGCGGACTCTCAACCACTGCGCCACCAGGGAAGCCCCAGACTTTTTTTGATAAATGTCAAGATCTAAAAGAGGAAGAGGGCTTCCCTGGTGGCGCAGTGGTTGCGCGTCCGCCTGCCGGTGCAGGGGAACCGGGTTCGCGCCCCGGTCCGGGAGGGTCCCGCATGCCGCGGAGCGGCTGGGCCCGTGAGCCATGGCCGCTGGGCCTGCGCGTCCGGAGCCTGTGCTCCGCGACGGGAGAGGCCACAGCAGGGGGAGGCCCGCATACCACAAAAAATAAATAAATAAAAAAAAATAAAAGAGGAAGAAATTGAGGCTGATGGTCCATGAGAAGACAGGTCACCTATACCAAGAAATGGATACTTTTAGTTAAAACTTTTAAATATTCATGTGCTATGGATGATAGTAGCTTTCAATAGAAATGCTTCCAGAATTTACCTATCCTAAAGTGTCATTTGGAGGAAAATTATTGATAAGATTATAGTTCCTTCCCAACAAACAGCCAATCTAATATATGATCTATACAAAATAAACTGTAAAACTTAGATATTATATAATATGTTGAAACACACTGTGATAAGTATAAAGAGAAGGGTCAGATCTGTTCCGTGGAAAATTAGTTTTTCTCTTAAATTATCCCAGAACAAGGTAGACCCTAACTGGGTATTAAAAATATGTTAGGTAATGAGACTGCATGGGTGAATAAAACATGGCTCTGGTCCTCAAGGAGCTTAAAATGTATTAAGAGAGATGATTAAGTAAACAGACAACTGCAATTCAATGTATGAAGTGCCTTAATACTGTTAAGTCCAGGATTCTATGAAGTCACATAAAAGGGGCACTAATACCAGAGTAAGATGGGATCATTACTACCCATGATATGAATCCTCAAGCACTTAGCATAGTGCTAAGCATATGGTAGGCATTCAATATTTGATTAATTGGAACATACCTGATTTAAAAACAAAACAAAACATGAGCCTGGACTTAATTTTTGCTTAAAACAATGTCTTTAAACTTTATACCAAAATGTGTTTCTTTATGAATCCTTTTCATGTTGCAATAGTAATTTCAGTGACCTTGTAAATTAATCAGTACCTACAGCTGATTCTTGAATGTAACTGCTACTAGACAACAGGAAAGACTTTGTACTTTAGGAGGAGCTGTGTCCCATAGTGCTGGACTCATAGTAAATGTTCAAAAATAACAACTACTTAGTTTTTTTTAAAGCTTCAGAATTTATTCAATAATTCTCTACCCTCACCACCAAATTCTTTAAAGGAATTTCTTATTATTAATTATTAAGATTGTGTATAAGTGAGAACTTGAAAAGTATGATTCTTGTGCAATAATAAACACTATATTAACCAGTGGGAACTCTGAACAAGTAAATGAAAGTCTTGTCCTTGGCAAATCTGAAATAAAAATGGCTTACAAATGTTATATGGTATACTAAGGACACTTTACATATGATTGGTGTTAAAACTAATGCATATGAGCAATTAGAGATCAATGCTAAATTCTATGGTAATGACTGTAAATACATTATGAATTCATTGATTAATTCAGTAAATATTAGGCTTCAGCTTTATGATACAGCTTACACTAGGCCCAGAGATAGATTAAAAAATGCAGTCTGGGGAACGAGGAAGAAAACATAATCATTGTAAAGTGTGATTTAATGCTACTATAGAAAAAGTACAAAGTACTGTTGGTGTACAAATTAAGAGCAGCTGATGGTGCAGAGAAGGAAAAATTGGTATGAAATGGATTAGTCATATGTGCTTAATTTTTTAAAAAACAGGCAATATGATATAATTTTATTGTGACTATGTCTTATTTGTTATCTGATGTATTTTCTAGGAGCTTATATAGTATTCTTCTATTTTGTGAAATGAGATTAAAAAACCCCAAGGGCTATTTATAAGTTATGAATTAGTTGAACATGCCAAGAACTCCTATTTCTCATCATACTGTAGTGTACCTTTTATAAACTATATTCAAAGCCAAGTGGATATAATTCAGTGAGCAAATAAGATATCTACTTGGTCAACTATTTAGTATGTTGTGCAGATCTAACTAGTAGGAATAATTATATGTTTTAAAAAGATTATACAATTTCTCTTAAATATTAACTAGCTTTGATCAATTTAACAGTCCTTTTTCTTATTTCTTATTAAGGGTCTACTGTATTTGTTGGTAACAGACCAGGGGTTTCTCACTGAAGAAAAAGTTGTTTGGGAAAGCCTACACAATGTCGATGGTGATGGAAATTTCTGTGACTCAGAATTTCATCTGCGGCCTCCTTCTGATCCTGAAACTGTATACAGAGGACAACAAGATCAGATAGATCAAGTAAATTTGTTGTTTTATCTTCTTCATATTGTTTAAAGTGCTCATTCCTTTCAAATGTGAATTTAGTTATCCAAATTTTTGAACTAAAGATTTGTTCATTAATATACTTGTGAAATTTTCCTGACACTTCCTAAATAGGTAAGTGATTATTCTACATGTACATTAATTGTACACTTTGGTTCAGAAGGCCAGATTATATAGAACTGTGAAGGTCATGGTAAAGAGTTTAAATTTTATTCTAATTGTAGTAGGGAAGGTATGCCAAGTATTAAACATGGAAGTGACATGATCTACTTTACCTTTTTTTTAAATTGAGGTAACATTAGTTTATAACATTATGTTTCATGTATATAACAGTATATTTCTACTTCTATAAAAAAATATGGAATGCTTCACAAATTTGCATGTCATCCTTGCATAGGAGCTGTGCTAATCTTCTCTGTACCGTTCCAATTTTAGTATTTATGCTGCTGAAGCGAGCACTACTTTACCTTTTTAAAAACCTGCTACGTGGCAAATGCATAGGAAGGACACGGTTGTAAGCAGACTAGCAGTCCAAGCAAGAGGTGATGATGGCTTAGCCTTGGTGGTAGAGATGAAGAGACAAGTACATACTTGAGATCTATTTTGGTTAGTTAGAAAAAGTAGAAAAGAGGGAGTCTTGAAGATAGCATACACTGGATAAAGAGTAGGGGGGTGTTCTAAGCCTTAGAGTCCAAGGTAAGGAGGAACAGACACTTACAGCAGGAGCTGCACTACTGAGCAGAATTCTTATTTAGAACTGAGACAGATGAGATTTTTGCCTGCTATTGGTTGGTAGGCTTAGAGCCACCAGTGTGTTTATTACTAGAAGTATAACAGTGATGTGACATTTTCCTCAACTGAGGCAGAAATATGTTTATGTTAAACAGTTGGCACATGTTTTGCTGATAACAATTTAAGTGCATAGAGACTGTGTTCATTCAACCATTATTCATTGAGCAGTTGTATTGAGCACTATAACTACGTCCTGGGGACACAAAGATAAATCATTCCGTCCTGTCCTCAAAGATTCTGCAGTCTAGTTGGGGAGGCAGGTATTTGCCAACTAATATTATATGTTAAGTTCTATAATGGTAATTTGAATAGCAAGCTATGAATGGACGAAAGAATACTTGATTCAAACAAATACTGATCTTTCTAGGACTCTTGGCTTTCCTTTGACAAACAGCCATGATAATCAACATACTCATTTTCCTTCAGAAGATACACAGGGGCATGGTTTTTTAAGTGTTACTTAAGAGAAATATACAGGATTTTTCTAACCACTGTATGTAAAAAATATTGGCACAGGAATGAAGTAAAGTAATAGATTACCACAGGAATCTAGTCGTAAGGTGTTGAGAATATATGTATGATATTGTCTTTAAAAGTAGCAAGGAAGGGACTTGGCAAAGAGCAGAGTTTGAAGAATTGAGGAGAAAAATTTGAAGGACAAATTCTTGATGTCAGTAAGATAATCATGCTAGATAGTACAAGGTCTTCACAGGCAACAACCTTTTACATATCCTCTGTGGTTATTTAAAATTCTCTTGGGGCTTCCCTGGTGGCGCAGTGGTTGCGCGTCCGCCTGCCGATGCAGGGGAGCCGGGTTCGTGCCCCGGTCTGGGAGGATCCCACATGCCGCTGAGCGGCTGGGCCCGTGGGCCATGGCCGCTGGGCCTGCGCGTCCGCAGCCTGTGCTCTGCAACGGGAGAGGCCGCAGCAGAGGGAGGCCCGCATACCACAAAAAAAAAAAAAAAAAAAAAAAAAAAAAAAAAAAAATTCTCTTATTTTGAGGGTAGATTGGGGGAGGTGCACAAGAGTAGTCAAGTTTCATTCAGCACTAATTCTTAATAAAAGTGGATGTTATGTTAGATAATATAACTTTTGACCAAAGATGCATCACTTTCTCTCATAGGAAATAATCTGGGGGTGTGTGTGGGAGGAGAAGGGCATAGTTAAGTAACTGAATATGATTGTATGATGGACAGCTACGTTGGCTTTAAAAATCATCTTTTGGAAGAATGTTTAATAAATAATCTTGGGAAGTTCTTATGACATTTTTTTTAAACAGAAGACTTTTATGACATTAAATGGAAAAGAAAGCAGATTATGATAGTTTCAGGGGTTGGGAGATGTGTTTGTGTTTGTATATGAATATAGAAAAAAATGATTAATAGATAACAATTATATATTAATTGGTAACAGTAGTTGGCTCTGTGTAATGATATTATGGTAATCTTAACTTTCTTATTTATGCTTTTTTCCTTTGTAACAATTTCTACAGACGTGTTTCTTTTTTAAGCTTTTCTGAATGCCTTATATACTGCTTCTAGAAAGAATTTCAAATGAATATTTAAAATATTTATAACAATGGCAACATCACTGAAATAATTTCATACCTCCCAAACAGAAATAAATAGAAAACTATTTTTACATTTACCCTCTGGTATGTTTTTTAAAAGCCACTCTCAATAGGTTTGTAGATATAACCCCTATATTCACACACTTTAGTTCTTGGATAAAATCTCATAGCTAAAAATGGTTATCATTTAATTTCTTAGGACTATCTTATGGCATTATCTCTACAACAAGAACAGCAGAGCCAAGAGATCAATTGGGAACAAATACCTGAAGGAATCAGTGATTTGGAACTAGCAAAGAAACTCCAAGAAGAAGAGGATAGACGAGCTTCGCAATATTACCAGGAACAGGAACAAGCAGCTGCTTCTGCTTCTACACAGGCCCAGGTAAAAACTAGTGTTCTGGTTCTTAAATATAATGATCACTTTAGCAATAAAGAAATCTGTGCTGAGATAAAAACTTTTAAGTTAGGTATTGACTCTGTTAGCATTTTTAGCATCCATGATTTTATGACATTGTCCTAAGTTTGTGATTATCTTAATATATTTCTAATTTAGTTAAATTTACTTTTTCTGAGGTTCTGATGGGAAGATTTTCCAAATTTATTAAGTTTTTAATAGCTTCAAACAATATAAACCAATTTGAACAAATCTTTCCTATCAATTAGAAGGCAGTATAAGGTACTGCTGGAAAGAATGTAGACTTTGGAGCCAGATAAATGTGGATTTGCATTTTCTGCTTCTGTCTCCCCTTACTAGGTGCAACATGGACAAAGTCCTCTACGTCTCTTAGCTTCATTTTCCCTATCTGGAAAAAAGAAGATAATACTTAACCCTTAGGTTTGTGGTTAAGAATAAATAATGTTAGCATTTAATCCAATGTTTGACATGTGCTAAGTATTCAACAAAGGTTAGCACCTTTCCACTTTCCCCAGCTAAATGTTTTAAGCGCTGAAAATGTAACTAAGGGGGTTTCTAGTTCTTAAATCTCATTTCATTAAATGAAAAAAATATTCCCCTTCTTTTATGTTTGTACCATGCTAGAACTATTCCTTTGATTTGGGTATTCAAGAAAGCTTGATGCCCTTTAAGGTCTGATGAAACTTTAAATATAGAGGTCTCTATTAAAATAGGTATAACATTTCTATTTCTAGAAATATTGACTACTCCAAGCTCAAAATTTAAAACCTACCATGTTATGATTAGCTTTTCACTAAAAAAGTTCTCTCATTGCACAGAATACACATTTCACACTCTGAGTCGTCAGGGTTTTTTTTCCCCTCCTTTTAAAATCTGTTTATTATAGTATTTAATTGAGATCTTGGAGAACTATTGTAGCTTGCCAAAAGATGTCACTTTCTTTAACATTTCCTAAACTTTAACATACGTTATCTTGAATTAGAGTCTTCAGGCAATATAACGCTATATGTTATTTATTGTTTGAAGTTCCATTTACTCAGAATAATGGATACATTAATTATATCTGTTCTGAATGACAGAGGCAGTTATTCAGATACCATATTACATAACAAGTCTATACACCAATAGCCTTTTTCCATTAATAATTCCTTTCACTCCTGTAGTTTTTCTTTCTAGATAACTATGCTTAAGCATCTTTGTAATTTTTTCCTGTTTATTTTTCTTAAAGCAAAGCCAGCCAGCACAAGCCTCTCCATTGAGTGGCAGACAATCTGGGAATAGTGAACGTAAACGAAAGGAACCTCGAGAAAAAGATAAAGAAAAAGAAAAGGAAAAAAATAGCTGTGTCATTTTGTAACAAGTGTGGATCTTGTTGGAACCATCTGTATGTCTTCAGAAACAAAACCATAGGAGGAAAGGAAGAAAACCCGATAAATACCGTCTGTGCCTGATTTCCCAATGGATTTTGTTCTTGTTTTTCAGGGGAAAGGTTGTTACTTAGTTACAATCAGACTTTTTCAAGTCACACAGTATACTCTTTATGAGCGGGAGTTTCATGTTACAAGTTGAAAATGCTGTGTGTTGTCATTCATGAAAAATAATGCACTTGTAGCCAAATAAGCAAATCACAGCAAATTTGTGTCATAGTGACATTCATAACTCATATCAGTTAGTAAGCTATTTCATCTTCTGTTCTAACAATGAATAGTATTCATTGTTTCCTTCCTCGAATCTAAATATTAGCACAATAATTTCTGAAATTAATTTTTACAATGTTAAATTATGACCTAATCCATGAGAAACCAGGGGTTTAATATAGATTTAAAAAGAAAAGACAAAAATAACAAGAATAAATAACCCTCAATTGTATATTGAACTAGTTTAGCCCTTGAACAGCTTTACCTTTCTTTAGGAATGTACATTTTAGATATATCTTGAGAACTGATAATGGAGCTTGGATTTAATTTAGATAGAAAAAAAAAGATTTGTATTTCTTTTCCAATTAAAAAAAATTACATAACACCAATACTCATCAAAATCAAATCTTAATAACTTTTTAGTGTTATAAAATTTGAGGAGTTTTGAAATCTTTAATAAAGGTTACTTGGACCACAGTTACTATTTATTGATAGTGTGCTAAGTGAGTATAAAGAGGAAACCATGTGGATGCTAGGCCTTGTAAATATGGAGATGTAGAAATAGAAAAGGAGATAGTTCAGTGTCTACCTTTTTCTAGAATTACCTTGAACCTTAAATTTTAAATCATGTTTATTTTCTAGAAAGTTAAGTATACTTATTAAAACCAACAAAAAAGCACATTTTTGAAAGAATGTTAGATAATCTCTGAGTCTAGTGGAAAAGCATTAGTAAAAATCTGTTTGAGGATAAGAATTTGGAGGAATTTATGTAGAAGCAATCAGATTATTCTAACTTATGAGAACCAAATAAACCTATAACATCTTATAGTGTCTGTAGGATTCAGAAAGAATATTTATTGAACTTTATTATGAGGCAACACATATTTTCCTGTATTTCTATAGTTTGGAAAACTATCCTTAATAGTCCTTTTTATATGCTTTATATTTAAAAGTTTGTTTTAGTCATTTTTGAAAAGACTATTGCTGCTGCAAGTAGTTACGTGATTTACATTCTAAGTCTCAGTAAATTTGTTTGTTCAAGTGCATTTTAATCTAACCTGAGCATCCACTTGGAGAATGCTTTTTGTGGTCTGGGGTGACAAAAGACTACAAAAAAAATGTGGTCTTGATTTCTTAAGCTATGTCCTTAACATTCTCCGTGATCCAGGACCAGATATAAGATAAATCTATATGTAAAAAGTAAAGTCTTATTTATGGAAGAAATTATTCTAAGGGAAATATCCAGGGTCAAGCTGTATCTTTTACATCCTTCTATATTGCATGTCTGTTTATGTTATACCATTTGTTAGTCCTTCAAATTTCATATGCTAGCATGATAAGTCATCAGAGAACCTGTTTGGGGTATAAAACTTTCATACAAAATATTTGGTGAGTCTCTTGATAATAACCCAGAATATGTGTATATTGCTAAAGTAATCAAATGTACTACAGAATTCTCTATTGGCTCAAACAAGTTGATTTTTAGGCCAAGTTTATTCTTGATATCACTCTGTCGGTTAAAGGAGGAAACTCAAACCTCAGGGTTTGTTTTTCCCAGAACAGATAGTAGTGACAGTGCATTATATTTTATTAAGAAGCAAAACAATAAATCCTGAGAAGTTTTAAAAAACACATTTGAGGCATATTTTTCCATAATTATATACTTAACTATTTATTGCCCTTGCAAAATATATGTGTAGAAGGTATTCCTCTGTTAATTGTTAGTCTTAATTTGTTCCAAAGATAACACTGCCATTCTGCAGTCCCATTAGAAGAAAAAAAAATTCACTCAAAACCAGCAGTGCTGCTATCAGATAAGTAAATGTCAATGTATACTTATAAGAAATAACTAAGAAATGTAATGTGTTTGTTAATTCAACCTTTTTCTATGTAGTATTTCCCAGTCAGTCTTTCTTACATTCCTGGAATTCAGTTTGATATACCAAGAGTAATAATGATAAAATGTTTACTTTGAATACTGTGGGGGAAAATTAAATGTTCAATTCTATTTAAAAAAAAAAACTTCTGAGAGATACTGGTTTCCCATCCTTGAAAGTTATAAAGAATTTAGAGCTATTATGTCTTTATTTTGCTCAAGTCAACAAATTACATATTCAGACATGTGTTGGTTTAGGTACACTGGAATTTGATAGTGGTATATTAAAGTCTTTCCTTCACAGTATTTTGTAATGCTTGAAAACTGTTACATGTGCACTGCTAGTAGAAATTAGAACTTAAACATTTTTGTTTTTAAGATTTATAGGCTAGATTAGAGACACATTTGCATCAACCAGTCACCTCTTCTGCAACCAGAGCTAGCAAAAGAAGCAGATGAATGAATGGATATGGTCATTGAACTGTCTCATACTTCAAAGACTTTTCCTTAAGGTTAGTAACCAGTCTTTGTTAATAGTATGAAAATTTTCTTCATGTTAATCCCATTGAATCAACAACGCTGTGATTTATAATACGTTATCAACACTAAAAAATACATTGTTTGTGTGTGTGTGTGTGTGTGTTTCTGAAGCAAGGCTCCATGACTTCTAATAGATTCTCAAAGGAGTCTCAGATTTAAGAATCATCATCACCAATCTGTTTGAGGCAGCTAAAATTGGAATTGGCTGCTTCCTATAATATGCTGTTTCAGTGTGCATAGGTAAAGTAACTTATTTCATGTTTCAAGATGTCAAGTTAGTAGTTGAATGAGACATAGAATTAAGGTTAGGATTAGTCTTTGGAATATATGTATATATTTTTTGTCTAAAATTTCTAGTATTTGACTACTTATGTTTTGAATTCTTCCTCATACTTCTTGATCTTAGCTTAATTAAGCAAGTTACTATCAGAGATTAGTTGACTGAACCCAACATTAACCATTTTGTACTTTCACAAAACCTTAACATTTTGTTTTTAATGAATCACCAACTCAGTTCACTAAGAGACAAGATCTTGAGAGGAAAGAGGACTAGAAGTAAAATATATATTTAAGGAAAGAACTATCATATTAATGTTGGCATATAAAGCAGATGTTTGTAAAATTCTGCTGCAGAAAAATCAAGGCAAGAATTTCTAGAACTGTCCTAAAACAATCTCATTTATTAAAAAAATTTTTTTTAAAAAGCAAAAAGCAAATTGTATTTCATTTAACTTTCCTATTCAATGGAGTTATTGTAAAACATGATGGAAAGCTTATGGCTTTTACCTATCACAGAATATTTGGGCATACAACTTAAACTATAATAATAAATTTACTAATGTTTGATAAAATAAGATGGAGGCATTAAAGATGGCATATAATTTGTATTTTAAGGTATGGGAAATGTGAAATTCTGAATTATTTTGTCTAAAAACCTGGCTTTTATCTTGCCTTCGGCAAATTTACCATGCCTCATTTTACTCTAAATATCTAAAGGATGCTCATTTTTAGTGCTTTGCACCTTGGAATAAAGGGCATAGTATAAGCACAGGGTATTATTGAAATAATCATAAATATTACACACATCTTTTGTTTTTGAATGTGTAGATTTTTTTCCCCCAATGACAATATTTCTAAAGCCAGTTTTTTGTTTTTGTTTTTTTTAATGCTGTCAAAGTTTGTAGAATTATCTTGTCTTTGAGCATGGCATCATCTCTTCCCCCCATTTTTTTTTTTTTTTTGCTACACTGCACAGCATGTGGGATCTTAGTTCCCTCTCCAGGGATCGAACCCGTGTCCCCTGCCAGGGAATTCCCTCTTCCCCAAATGTAGTATTTTACAGTTGCTTTTGTGTTCTGTGGGCTATAGGATCAAAACCAAGAGTATTTTGGGAGTATAAAAGCATTAAAAATCTATTTTTTCTGATATCTTTCATATTTCTAAATATTTAGATTCTCTTTGCCTCTTCATGGAACAAAGTACAATGGGATCAGATTACTAATACATATATGTAAACATTTTTGCATGGATGGAATTCATTTAGATCTCTTAAGTACTGTCCTTTTTAGGGCTATTTAAATTATTTCTGTTTTTTAAGTGTAAAATGTTATTTGATAATATACAATTAAATTTCTTTTAGAAAGTGACCGAAAATAGTAAAATAACTAACCAGAACCAGAGTTCTTAGGTCCTCTAGTAATTGAGTGTCCTTTTTTACTGATGTCCAACACTTCTAAAGCTCTTGGGAAAACATAAAAAATTGTGGTTACTCTTCTCTAGTGACACTTTAAAACTAAAATTATAATTGAAGGCTTCTTGAACAAAATATACTGCAGTATAGCGATAATGCAGTCTAAGGGACAAATTGCAGGACCCTGATAAGTTTAACTGATTTTGAAGATCTGTCTAAATTTTAACTCATGCATGTCTTACTTAATCCCATTGTTTCTGCCATTAGAAATTAGAGTTTAATAAATTGCGATACACATATATATTTTTACATGAAGGATTCTAGTTTCTAATTTCACTCTTCTGATCTCAAAAAAATTCAAGTCAAAAAACAGGGTAAAAGTCTTCAGCTATTGCCTCAAGTTTAGCTTTATCCTGTTGAGCTGAGAAAGAATGAGATTTAGATTTGTCTGCTTATAATAGATATTTTTTAGGGCATGGTACTATCCCAGATAAGGTGTTGAAATACCATGGCAGAAACATAAAATCTAAGCTTTAAACCACAGTAGATTTAAAGAACAAAAAGTTGTAGTATTATTCTATAATGTCTCTACTTCATCTGATATTAATTCTAAGAATTCCTTCAAATCACTTAATAATTTGTCACCATTAACTTTACAAACCTTATATCTATCCTCACTGTAATATCCTATCTTGAGAGGCAAGGGTGCCTCCTAGATTAGAGGGTGGACAAAGCAAAATTCTTCTGAAGGTGATCCTAGCTTATTTGGCTCTAGTAGTCACAGCTTTAATAGGAATTCAGGAAACTGAAATACCCATTTAAGTTCCCAAATCAGTGACCTGTCCAAATGAGCATTATAACTGAAATACCCTGCAGAGCAGTTCTAACTAATGAAATGTGTTTTAAGACTAAGATTAGGGGCTTCCCTGGTGGCGCAGTGGTTGAGAATCCGCCTGCCGATGCAGGGGACACGGGTTCGTGCCCCGGTCCGGGAAGATCCCACATGCCGCGGAGCGGCTGGGCCCGTGAGCCATGGCCGCTGAGCCTGCGCATCCGGAGCCTGTGCTCCGCAAAGGGAGAGGCCACAACAGTGAGAGGCCCGCATACAGCGCAAAAAAAAAAAAAAATAAAAAAAATAAGATTGGCATTTAATCTGTCCTGTATGTCTCTCAATTTTGTCCGTTTTTGTTGTTTTTTACATCGTGGTTGTATGAAATAACCATTTTTTTCCAGGGTATATACGATATCCTAAAGCTTTACAGATTTTTAAAGATGAGGATTTGAAAAGCTTCCAGTTGTTTTTGTTAAAATGCTATCTTATTAGTAAAATGACAACTATTGTTTTCACACATCCACATATCACAAGTAGGACAGTATGATCGGAGATTGATGTATGATTGCTACCCAACAATCAGCAAAAGGGATAATCTTCACTTGTGAAACTTCAGAGGTACCCTGAAAGTCATTTCCTAAAGTTAGTGCATGTGAGTCTTTTTTCCTTGAATTGTGCAGAATAATTGGCTTGTGGCACATATTTGGAGGAGTAGCAAGTGAAATGGTATAATGACTGCAGAGAAAGTGATCTTGAAATACAACAAGAAAAAACAAATTTTCTGCTTCCACTTTATCGCCCAGCTATTTGGGTCAGGAGGTTGCTATGATAGATCTCTATGCCAGGCCAAGAATGGCCAATTGAAATAGAGTTCTCAAAGAGTTTAAATATATAGATTGTGTACGAGTGCCTATTTTTTTTTTCTCCTCCTTTCCTTTACTATCTTAATGCCCTTTCTACTTCTGAAATAATTCATCTGTTTTGCTTTATGACCAGCTTTAATTCTAGTTGTAGAATAATAGCAACCCTAGAGAGTGATAGAAAAGAGCATTGAAATACATTTTTTGAATAAAGACTCCTAAAAGCATCTACCCAGCTTAGGGTTGAACTGAATTTCTATGAAAGAAAGTTATTGTTTTATATGCTAATTATGCTAAAACCATTTGATTTTAAAAAGTAAGTCTTAAGTTTCAGAAGTTTCATTTTTGGAGGATACTCCTAAAAAAGGCATATTGAACACAGATGGGAAAATATAAAATATTTCTGAAAGAATTATTCAGTATTATTCAACGTTTAATTTCATGTTTGTTATTGTACCACAAGGATAGCGTCATTCTTGGATTAAAATGTTGGATTTTTGTTAATATACTTAAATCTGTAACCAGTGGTAACACCCTTAGTATTTTTTATTATAGATTATATTTTATTTCAATAAACTTTGATATTTAGACCAAAAAGTCTTTCTGCTATATATATTAATCTCATTAAGCTACTTCTTACAAATGTTAGGAGTGGGGAAATGGGGAATTGACATTAATTCACATTTACTTAGGATTAACTCTTAACATACTTGGACCAACTCTTGATAAAGACAGTGCTTTTCCCTCAAGAGACAGTGAATAAAGAAACAAAATTAACTCTAAATTATATAATAGTTAACTACCTGATCCCAATGGTAGATTTGTTATATCTGATACTTCTATTCTCTTGGAGGACTAAGTTAGCAATAACTGAGGAGGGAATATTTTCTCTTTACACCATGCCAATCCTAATATAAAGTTTTTTGTCCAACAGTTTTTTTCTCCAACAAAGTTTTTGTCAGCCGATGTCTGGCATTTCTCTGTGGAAGCTTTCTTTCTTTCTTTCTAAATTAATTATTTATTTATTTAGGCTGCACCAGGTCTTAGTTGCAGTATGTGGACTTCTTAGTTGCGGCGTGCATGTGGGATCTATTTCCCCCACCAGGGATCGAACCTGGACCCCCTGCATTGGGAGTGCAGAGTCCTACCCACTGGACCACCAGGGAAGTCCCTGTGAAAGCTTTCTTAGTAGACTCCCCAGCCTTCTAGGCAGAATTAATCATTCCACACAGTGTTTTGATGACTTCTCCTCATTTATAGCACTTAAGCTAGGCTATGAGCCTTTTAAGAACAGGGATCATGTTTTATTCATCTTGATTTTCTTGGCAATATGATCATTGGCACTTTAAACAAACCTAATATCTACTTAGAGGAATTTTTAAAAACACCTATATTATGTGGTAAGTTTTATTGCTTGCCTGTCCTTTAAATAAGTAAGATAAGTAAGTTGAGTTATTTAATCAGTTTTCCCCTTTAACATAAAAGTTATATAGATAGAAGGAACCAAAATCCTTAATCTGTTTCCCCCTACCCCCTGACTCCCCTGATTTTCCGTGGGTATCATCCTGTATCCTCCTAGGCTGCTTGGGGAACAGCAGCCTCAACAAAACTAAAGTAAGCAGCCTTGTTCTTTCCCCATTTCATACCCTTTTTACAGGGTCTCTTTCCTCACTTTATATTATCCTATGAAGTACATACCTATTAATTTGTTGGAGCTGAGATTTGAAGCCAAGCAATCTGACTCCAGAGACTGTGCCTACAAATATATCTGGAAGGGGACAGATATATCTAGGTCAGGTCTGTGTTCAAATTCTGACTCTTGACTTTTTAGGACACATCTGTTTCAAACCCTGCAGAAATCTTCAAAATCAGGCCTGTTAGCCTCCTTTGTACTCACTAGTCTTAAAGCCAATTAATTCTGCATAGCCTCTTTTCTCAACTGTAAAACAGAATAATTTCTCTCTCTTAAAATTGTTATAAAGATTAGTGTACTTAAATTGTCAAATACATAATAAACACTCAATAAATTATAACAGATTGTGGATAACAGACTAGGGATAACTTTTTTCTTACCAGCCAAGAACTTTAAACGTGAAAAAACACCCCTTTAAATTAGGAAGGGCCCTTAATCCTTATAAAAGTAAACATTTTTTGATTCTCTCCCAATTATAATGCTGATCCTACCATAAGAACTGAGATCGACCTGGACTCAGAATGGCCCAGAGTGAAAAACATGGAACAAACAAAACTTCAGAATACATAAAATAATATAATCATAAATTCCAGATAAGAGTTTGGAAATTGTGACATGTTCTCCTTGGAGATTCATTAATTTACTCATTTATCAAGGAAGATTCAGGAAGTTAGACTTAATAGGAAGGACCATATTTGGACAGTCAATGATCTATATTTAAAGCTATGGCATTAAATTTTAAAATTAAGTGCAGTAGAAGTCAAGAGCATAGGACCAAGAAAGTCAGCCAGGCTGAAATCAGCACCTTCAACAATGTCAGGGTCATGTAGGGGAGTAAAGAATAATTTTCCTTCTACTACCCTTCTAAGTTCTTGGCTGGGGCATTGTACAGAAGACAGATTAATAAGAGAAAAACAAATTTATAATATGTTTACATGGGAGATAGGGAAAAATTAGTAACTCACAGAGGTAGCTTAGAATTCTGGCTTAAATACCATTTCAGTTAAAGACAAAAGAAAGTGTGTGTGGGAGACCAGTTATGCAGAAGTAACCATGAAAAGTAAACAAGAGCAAGGTTTGTTATGCAGATTAAAGTCTTTAAATTGGTGCCTTCCCCATTGATTAGATTCTCTTGTGATTTAGTCCTCTTTCTGGTAAAGGAAGATTTCCTTTATAAGTATAAATTTCCATTACAAAAAAGCAACTTTGTTTTCAGAGCTTCTTCTGTATCTGCTATTTCTCCAAATAATTCTTACTGCAAAGAGGCATATTTTGGGGTGGCATATTCTGCTGCCCTTCAATCAACTCAGGCAAAAGATGATAGCATTTAAAGGATTCTTCATCCTTCTGAGGACTTTTCTTTGGGCTGCCAACTTTACTAAATAAATCACTATAAAGAAGTGGTGATACTTTAAATAAAATATACTAGCCTCTGAACCCTGGCATTCCACTGAATGTCCCAGTCCTTAAAATATGGAACTAACTGGTTACTAATAAATATTATATCAGCAGTACTCCCTATTTATTGGAATATTATCATTATCAGACATTGAACTGTTTATATTCTTATTCTTACTTAATCCTCACAACAATTTTAAGAGATTGATACTATCACAGTTAAGGAAACAGAAACTTGAAAGATTAAGCAACTTGCAAAAAGTCAGTGCTAGTGGCAACTTGAAATTTAAAACTGATCCTGTCTAGTACTCTATAGTCCATTCTCTTTACTTCACAATTATGGAAGCATTCACAAATTTGCATACCTAATATGTTCCAATGACCTCCTTCCTTTTTAAACCACTTCTTATATTTCTGATATTTTTCATCTACATTTCTGGTATCCAATCAAAATTTTAAGCCTGGGATCACTAAAGATTTGCTCCTCTTCTAGATGTGTCATTGTTTTAGTCCTCACAGTTAGGTCTATGATCCATTTCAAGTTATTTTTTCTTTTTCATTGAATAAATTTGATGTGTAACACTGTGTAAGTTTAATGTGCACAGCATGTTACTTTGATACATTTATATATTTAATATGATTGCTCATAATGATGCTTATATTACATAATTATAGTGCAATATTATTGTCTATATTTATTACACTGTGCATTAGCTCTCTATGGCTTATTTACTACTTGTTACAAGTTTATACCATTAAGCACCATCACTCTTATTCCCCACCCATCACCGTCCCCTAGTAACCACCATTTTACTGTTTTTTACAGTTTTAACTTTTTTAGATTCCACATGTAAGTGATATTGTACAGTTCTTATCTTTCTCTATCTGACTTATCTCAGCATAATTTGCTCAGGGTCCATCCATGTTGTTGCAAATGAGAGAATAGCTTCCTTTCTCATGGCTGAGTTATATTCTGTTGTTAATATGTACATATCTTTTTAATCCATTTATCAGTTGATGGGTATTTGGGCCGTTTCCATATCTTGGCTATTGTGAATAAAGCCACGATAAACATGGGAGTACATATATTTCATCTGAATCCTGTTTTCATTTTTGGGGGGTATATATCCCAAAATAGAATTGCTGGATCCTAGAGCAGATCTATTCTTAACTTTTTAGGAACCTCCATATTGTTTTCCATATTGGTTGGACCAGTTTACATTCCCATGTGTAAGGGTACCCTTTACATCACATCCTTAGGAACCTCCATATTGTTTTCCATATTGGTTGGACCAGTTTACATTCCCATGTATAAGGGTATCCTTTACATCATATCCTTACAAGCACCTGTTGTCTCTTGTCTTGTTGGTGATAGCCATTCTAACAGGTGTGTGATGATATCTCATTGCGGTTTTGATTTGCACTTCCCTGATAATTAGTGATGTGGAACACCTCTTCATGTGTCTGTTGGCCATTTTGATGTCCTCTTTGATAAATGTCTAGTTCAGCCCATTTTTTATTTGGATTGTTTGTTTTTTTTGTTACTGAGTGACCAAGTTCTTTGTATATATTGGATATGAACCCCTTATCCAATACATGCTTTGCAAAAATTTTCTCCCATTCTTTACATTGTCTTTTCATTTTGTTAATTGGTTCTTTTGCTGTGCAGAAGCTTTTGAGTTTGATGTCCCATTTGTTGATTTTTTTTCTCTTTTTGTTTGTGCTTTGGCATCATACCCCCAAAATTATTGCCAAGATCAATATTGATGAGATTCTTCCACGTTTTCTTCTAGTTTTATGGTATCAGGTTTTAAAAATTCAAAAAATTCATTTTGAGTGAATTTTTCTGAGTGGCGTGAAATATAGGGGTCCAGTTTCATTTTTCTGCATGCATTTTCCCAGTTTTCCCAGCACCATTTGTGGAAGAGACTGTCCTTTCCCTTTGAGTATTCTTGGCTCCCTTGTTGAATATTAGTTGATTATATATGTTGGGGATTAATTCTGGACTCTATTCTGTTCCATTGGTCGATGTGTCTGTTCTTGTGCCAGTACCATACTGTTTTGATTACTATGGCTTTGTAGTATAGTTTGAAATCTGGACGTGTAATACGTCCAGCTTTGTTCTTTTGTCTCTGGATTGCTTTGACTATTCAGGGTCTTTTATGGTTCAACACAAATTTAGGATTGTTTCGTCTATTTCTGTGAAGAATGTCTTTGGCATATTGATGGGTAATGCATTGAATCTGTGAATGGCCTTGGGTAGTATGTCCATTTTAACAACATTAATTCTTCCAATCCATAAGTATGGGATATCATTCAATTTGTTTGTGTATTCTTCAATTTCTTTCAGTAAAGTTTTGTAGTTTTCATTATACAGATGTTTCATTTACTTAAATTTATTCCTCAGTATTTTTTATTTTTGATGCTATGTGAATGGGATGGTTTCATTTCTTTTTCAGATACTTCAGTGATTTCGTATGTTGATTTTGGAAGGCAGCTATGCTCACCACTATACTACCAATGCTACACTGTATTTTGATTTTGTATTCTGCCACTTTACTGAAATTGTTGACTAATTCCAAGTTTTTTGACCAATTCTTTGGGATTTTCTATATATAGGATCATATCATCAGCAAATAATGACAGTTTCACTTCTTTCTTTCTGATTTGGATGCCTTTTATTTCTTTATCTTGACTAATTGCTCTAGCTAGGACTTCCAGAGCTATATTTAATAGGTGTGGTGAGACTGGGCATCCTTGCCTTATTCCTGACCTTAAGAGAAACATTTTCAATTTCTCACCATTTCATTTCTAATTTTATTTGAGTCATCTCTTTTCTTCTTAGCCTAGCTATTTAGTTCATCAATCTTGTTTACTTTTTCAAAGAACCAGCTCTTAGTTTTGTTGATTTTTCTGTTGTTTTTATGGTCTCTATTTCACTTATGTCTCCTCTGACACTTACTATTTCCTTCCTTCTGCTGACTTTGAGCTTAATTTGTTCTTCTTTTTCTAGTTCCTTGAGGTGTAAAGTTATATTATTTGAGATCTTTCTACTTCCTTAACAAATGTGTTTATTGCTATAAACTTTCCTCTCAGAACTGCTTTTGCTGCATCCCACAATATTTGATATGTTGTGTTTTCATTTGTTTTGAGATAACTTTTAACTTCCCTTTTTCTTCTTTGATCAAATGAAGTGTGTTGTTTAGTTTCACATATTTGTACATCTTCTCACTTTCCTCTTATTGTTGACTTCTATTTTTTTTACCATTGTGTTCAGAGAAGATAGTTGGTATGATTTCAATCTCCTTAAATTTACTAAGATTTGTGGCTAATCATGTGACCTCTCCTGGAGAATATTCCATGTGCACTTGAGAAGAATGTATTCTGCTCCTGTTGGGTGGAATGTTCTGTCTATTAAGCTCATTTGTTCTAACATGTGGTTCAATTCCAATGTTTCCTTGTGGATTTTCTGTCTGGAAAACGTATCCCTTGATGATAGTGGGGTTTTGAAGTCCCTAACAATTATTGTATTGTTGTCTATTTCTCCCTTAAATCTGTTATTAATTGCTTACTATAGTTTGGTGCTAGGGTGTTGGGAGTGTATATTTATAGTTGTTGTATCTCCTTAATGTACTGACCCCTTTATCATTATTTAATTACTGTCTTTGTCTTTTCTTACCCTTTATGACTTGCAGTCTTCTTTTGTCTGATATGACTAAACCCGCCTCTTTTCATTTCAATTTGCTTGAAATATCATCATTCATCCTTTCACTTTGACCCTATGTGTGTCTATAAAGCTGAAACGAGGACTTCCCTGGTGGCACAGTGGTTAAGAATCCACCTGCCAGTGCAGGGGGACACGGGTTTGAGCCCTGGTCCGGGAAGATCCCACATGGCTGCGGAGCAACTAAGCCCGTGCACCACAACTACTGAGCCCGCGTGCCACAACTACTGAAGCCCGCATGCCTAGAGCCCGTGCTCTGCAACAAGAGAAGCCACTGCAATGAGAAGCCCGTGCACTGCAACAGAGTAGCCCCCTCTCACTGCAACTAGAGAAAGCCCGCATGCAGTCAAAAAATAATAATTAAAAAGAAAATAGAATCTGTAATTTTAAAACTCCCTGCAAACAAAAGTCTAGGACCAGATGGCTTTCCTGGGGAATTCTACCAAACATATAAAGAAGAACTTACACCTGTCGTTCTCAGACAATTCCAAAAAATTGAAGAGGAGTAAATACTACCAAATTCATTCTGCAAGGCCACCATTACTCTGATAACAAAACCAGACAAAGACACCACAAAATTACAGGCCAATATCTTTCATAAATATAGTTGCAAAAATTCTCATGAAATATTAGCAAACCAAATCCAACAATACATGAAAAGGATAATACACCATGATCAAGTTGAATTCATTCCAGGGTCGCAAGAATGGTTCAAGATACGTAAGTGAATCAACAAATGTTCATTGACATTAATATTAACACCACATTAACAAAAAGATAGACAAATCTGCATGATCATCTCAATAGATGCAGAAAAAGCATTTGACAAAATTCAACATCCATTTATGATCAAAAACTCTCACCAAAGTGTGTATAGAGGGAACATATCTCAACATAATAAAGGCCACTTACAACAAACCCACAGCCAACATAATACTCAACAGTGAAAAGCTGAACGCCTTCCTACTAAATTCAGGAACAAGACAAGGATGCCCACTGTCACCACCTCTATTCACATAGTATTGGAAGTCCTAGCTACAAAAATTAGACAATAAAAAGAAAAAGTATCCAAATTGGAAGGAAAGAAGTAAAACCATTACTATTTGCAGATGACATGATACTTTATATAGAAAACCCTGAAGTCTCCACACAAAAACTATTAGAATAAATAATTTCAGCAAGGTAGCAGGATACAAGATTAATATACAGAAATCTGTTGTGTTTCTATACACTAATAATGATATATTAACAAAAATAAACAATTGGGCCCTAATTAAACTTAAAAGCGTTTTCACAGCAAAAGAAACCACAAACAAGATGCAAAGACAACCCTCAGAATGGGAGAAAATACTTGCAAATGAAGCAACTGACAAAGGATTAATCTCCAAAATATACAAGCAGCTCATGCAGCTCAATATCAAAAAAACAACCCAATCAAAAAATGGGCAGAAGACCTAAACAGACATTAGGCTGAGTAAAAAACAAACTCATTAGGTTGGGTAAAAAAAAAAGCAAACTATATATATATATATATATATATAGTTTTAAACTGAACAGTTCCCAGAGGTATGCAGGGCAATAAGTTCAAGCTTCAACCAGCCAAAGCAGAGAGTTCTGGGTGATCAACTAGGGCATACATTGTTGACCACAAAGAAGCCACCCCACAATATTATGATTAAACTATCCCTTGAATGAACAAATCCTGAAAACAAAGCTCATATTTATCAAACTGATCAACAAATAACTTAAATGCCTTACATTCCTTGAAGGAAGACAACAAAATCCAGACATTCAACAATACAGCATTCATAATATTCAGCATCCAGTCAAAAATTATTAGACTTGCCAGAAACCAAGAAAATGTGATCCCTAACCAGGAAGAAACCTCAAATGAAAGGGATTGTAAGAGATGTTAAATTAGCAGACAAGGACCTTAAATACTATTGTATATTTATGTATTTAAAGGCAAACATGAACATAATAAAGAGAGAAATCAAAAATATTTTTTAAAAGCCAAATAAAGCATTTAGAGATTTAAAAAAATATGTGAAATAAAATTTTCACAGGATAAGATTAACAGTGGATTAGACATTGCAGATGAAAAGACTGGTAAACAGAAAAGCAAAAAGATTAAATGAATAAAAAAATAAACAGAAGTTCAGTGACCCTTGAAGCAACATCATCTTAGAAAATACATGTAAATGAAGTACAGAGTGTAGAAAAAACAAAAAAAGATGGCCAAAATTTTCCAATTTGATTTAAAAAACAAAAGTTACAGAGCCACAAAGCTCAACAAATCACAGATAGGAAATACACACACCAACACACATCATAATCAAATTGCTAAAAACCAGTGATAAACAGAAAATCTTAAAGCAATCAGGAGAGGAGAGGGGGAGGAATATCTCATCTTTGCACCTCCCCACCCAGAATACTTGTTAAAGTTATCCAATAATGCAAGACCCCTAGACAGTGTGCTGGCGCCTTAGTAGCTGTCACCACATAACACATGCCAAGGGACTGATACTTTGGACAAAGGGCTCACTGCATTGTACCGAGAGAGATTCCTTTGGGGCTAAGTCCCAACCCAGATCCTTTGGAAAGGAAAGACAGCCACCTAGGAGTAGACCGTGCCCCTTCCCTTCCTTTTCCCATAACCACCTAAAAGGTTGGCACTATAAGTCATCAGGCAGAGATACAAAGTGAAAGCTGTGGCTTCCCCCATGAAGCAAAAGGCAGATCTGTAGCACAGTAGTTTCCATCTTTCAAAAATACCATGGTATTTCTGCAGCACAGCAAAGGGATTAGTTCAAACCTAACTTAAGCCAAGGGTCCTTAAACCAGACAACCATTGCCACGAGAGAGGTCCCTAACCCTAACAATACTGATTTAAGGCTCTCTGGAGGAAAAAAATATAAGCAGACTAAAGGACCTCCCCCCAGTATATCCAGTGTCGAAGGAAGGAAAGGAGGGAAGAAGGGAGGGAAGGAGGTGAAAAGGAGAAAGAGAGAGAGGGAGGGAGGGGAAAAGTCAAGGAAAGAGAAAGAAGGAAAGAGGGGGGAGGGAGGGAGAGAGAAAGAAAAAGGGAGAAAGAGGAGGGAAGGAAATGAAGAAAAGAAAAGGAGAAAGGAAAGGAAAGGAGCCTGGATACAGGAGAAGCTAATAAAATAAATGAATACACACACAAACACACACACATTATTAAACTAAAACAAAGATTCATAGTTTGAGCCAATTTGAAATCCAAAATTTGCTAAAAGAACTTATATAACAAAAAGATAAAAACAGAGCTGATTGGCTCTTGTGCCTCTACAACGTGCAGGTTCTGAATTTAACATTTACTAAAATGTACCAATTCGCACAGCTTCATGGACTTAACACTGGAGTTCAAATTAGTTATACCTGGGGATCTCACTAAATTTGAATATGGTACCCCAATAATCATAGAAGAATAACTAAATATAAAATAGAGGGGAAATAGTTATGCCTCACTTAAACTATAGCCTTGCTTTAATTTCCCATAGCCAGCACACGCATTGCCCTAAAATATTCCAAAGTGAGCATAGACACTCACTTTAAGTCTTTGGCACTTACAAATTGGCATGACAAAATGAGACCCCACAGGGCTTCTCTGGTGGCGCGGTTGTTGAGAGCCCGCCTGCCGATGCAGGGGACACGGGTTCGTGCCCCGGTCCGGGAAGATCCCACATGTCGCGGAGCAGCTGGGCCCGTCAGCCATGGCCACTGAGCCTGTGCGTCCGGAGCCTGTGCTCCGCAACGGGAGAGGCCACAACAGTGGGAGGCCCGCGTACCGCAAAAAAAAAAAAAAAAAAAAAAAAGAGACCCCCGCAGACTCCTAGTTAAAGTAGTTAATGTGGCCCAGTGAGGGTAAAATACAGTTCCATGGATGGAAACTTATTATATAAGAGACCGAATTAGTGTACAGGTTATTGCTCCCACTGGTTCTCCATTTGACAGCCTACTTTTGCCTGTTCTTAAACCTAGAAAAAAAATCATGATGCCTCAGAGTGCCTTACTACAGTCTTAATTCTTGTGGTCCCATCCATTAAGGCCTGCATACCCAATACTGAATATTACTGAAATTACTAATGCCATCCAATCAGAGACTGGTAAATATTTAGCTACTATAGATTTCTCTAGTATGTTCTATTTGGTGCCTATTTACATAGCCTCTCAACCACAGTTCACCTTCACTTTTGAAGGGATGTAATACCCCTTTGCTAGGCTAACCATGGGGTCTCTCAACATCTTTGCCATCACACACAATCTTTGCAGACAGTATCTTAACTGCATTCACCTTTCTCCAGGAGCATCAGTATTCCATTGCATTGATGACATCCTCCTCTCAGGCGATTGATTTGACATTAAGGACACACAAGTCCAACATCTTTTAGTCCTTTTTGAATTCTGAAGGCAACATATTACTCAATTACAAGTTTTACTTAATCTCACTGATGCCACTACTTATAAATCAGCCCATCTTAAATGGGGTTCCCTTCAACAAAAAGATGTAGAATCTGTCCAAACTAAAGTCAACAGGCACTTCCTTCAGTGCCTTTAGAGATTCCTTTGCTGTAGAGGCTTTGAAAGCTCTTTGCTGTAGAGGCTTTGACAACTCCCCACATTCCTCCTGGAGTCTCTGGACCACCTACGACAGCCATAAATTGTCCATAGGCTTCTAATGCAGGAAACTACCCTTCTCAGCCTCACACTGTATATACCATTAGAGCAGAAACTGCTGGTCACATACTGGGATATCCTGGAAATACAGGCTCTCAGACCCTGAGCCTGTGACCTTCAGTACACAACTGCCCATTATGCCTTGAGTCATGGAAGCAGCACCCCACAAGCTTGGCACTGCTACTGAGGCCTCTGTGATGCAGAATGGAGCCAAACCTGGGCCCATTGGTTTATTCCTGGCATATTCCACCTAAAAGAGAAACGGCGTTTTGCTCTCAGTCCCTTACCAGATGTCACTCCCCCTCCAGACTGCTTGGCCCCCCTGGGGAGCCATTTGGGATTAACTGAGTGAACAGCAATGGTGAGCTCACAGAGTGTACAGCATTGCCACCATCATAAGTGAGGGAGCTCAGTGCAATGTTGCTGCTTCACCTCTTAACTGAGATGTCGCGACGAAGGATGAGACACAAGGGTCAGCAAAACTGGCCAAATTGCAGGTAGTCTTCTTAGCACCAAACGCCCTAGTCATCAAATTGCCCCATCTGCACATTTTTATAAACGTTTGGGCCATTGCCTAAGAGTTGCCCCCTCCTGTCGAGGTGAAGAACTCAAAACCTCTTGCCTTACAGATATCCAAGATACAAATCAAAGTCACACATGCCTCTACATATATTAAGGTCATAATACAGAGCCTCACCAGACATTCATCCCCTTCAAAGTTCCAGACATTACTGATAGTCACCAAGGCACACATTTCACTCTCAAAATACATACTTCTGGGCTCTGGGAAAAGGCCCTCAACTGCACTTCATTATACAGATGTTTCATTTACTTAAATTTATTCCTCAGTATTTTTTATTTTTGATGCTATGTGAATGGGATGGTTTCATTTCTTTTTCAGATACTTCAGTGATTTCGTATGTTGATTTTGGAAGGCAGCTATGCTCACCACTATACTACCAATGCTACACTGTATTTTGATTTTGTATTCTGCCACTTTACTGAAATTGTTGACTAATTCCAAGTTTTTTGACCAATTCTTTGGGATTTTCTATATATAGGATCATATCATCAGCAAATAATGACAGTTTCACTTCTTTCTTTCTGATTTGGATGCCTTTTATTTCTTTATCTTGACTAATTGCTCTAGCTAGGACTTCCAGAGCTATATTTAATAGGTGTGGTGAGACTGGGCATCCTTGCCTTATTCCTGACCTTAAGAGAAACATTTTCAATTTCTCACCATTTCATTTCTAATTTTATTTGAGTCATCTCTTTTCTTCTTAGCCTAGCTATTTAGTTCATCAATCTTGTTTACTTTTTCAAAGAACCAGCTCTTAGTTTTGTTGATTTTTCTGTTGTTTTTATGGTCTCTATTTCACTTATGTCTCCTCTGACACTTACTATTTCCTTCCTTCTGCTGACTTTGAGCTTAATTTGTTCTTCTTTTTCTAGTTCCTTGAGGTGTAAAGTTATATTATTTGAGATCTTTCTACTTCCTTAACAAATGTGTTTATTGCTATAAACTTTCCTCTCAGAACTGCTTTTGCTGCATCCCACAATATTTGATATGTTGTGTTTTCATTTGTTTTGAGATAACTTTTAACTTCCCTTTTTCTTCTTTGATCAAATGAAGTGTGTTGTTTAGTTTCACATATTTGTACATCTTCTCACTTTCCTCTTATTGTTGACTTCTATTTTTTTTACCATTGTGTTCAGAGAAGATAGTTGGTATGATTTCAATCTCCTTAAATTTACTAAGATTTGTGGCTAATCATGTGACCTCTCCTGGAGAATATTCCATGTGCACTTGAGAAGAATGTATTCTGCTCCTGTTGGGTGGAATGTTCTGTCTATTAAGCTCATTTGTTCTAACATGTGGTTCAATTCCAATGTTTCCTTGTGGATTTTCTGTCTGGAAAACGTATCCCTTGATGATAGTGGGGTTTTGAAGTCCCTAACAATTATTGTATTGTTGTCTATTTCTCCCTTAAATCTGTTATTAATTGCTTACTATAGTTTGGTGCTAGGGTGTTGGGAGTGTATATTTATAGTTGTTGTATCTCCTTAATGTACTGACCCCTTTATCATTATTTAATTACTGTCTTTGTCTTTTCTTACCCTTTATGACTTGCAGTCTTCTTTTGTCTGATATGACTAAACCCGCCTCTTTTCATTTCAATTTGCTTGAAATATCATCATTCATCCTTTCACTTTGACCCTATGTGTGTCTATAAAGCTGAAACGAGGACTTCCCTGGTGGCACAGTGGTTAAGAATCCACCTGCCAGTGCAGGGGGACACGGGTTTGAGCCCTGGTCCGGGAAGATCCCACATGGCTGCGGAGCAACTAAGCCCGTGCACCACAACTACTGAGCCCGCGTGCCACAACTACTGAAGCCCGCATGCCTAGAGCCCGTGCTCTGCAACAAGAGAAGCCACTGCAATGAGAAGCCCGTGCACTGCAACAGAGTAGCCCCCTCTCACTGCAACTAGAGAAAGCCCGCATGCAGTCAAAAAATAATAATTAAAAAGAAAATAGAATCTGTAATTTTAAAACTCCCTGCAAACAAAAGTCTAGGACCAGATGGCTTTCCTGGGGAATTCTACCAAACATATAAAGAAGAACTTACACCTGTCGTTCTCAGACAATTCCAAAAAATTGAAGAGGAGTAAATACTACCAAATTCATTCTGCAAGGCCACCATTACTCTGATAACAAAACCAGACAAAGACACCACAAAATTACAGGCCAATATCTTTCATAAATATAGTTGCAAAAATTCTCATGAAATATTAGCAAACCAAATCCAACAATACATGAAAAGGATAATACACCATGATCAAGTTGAATTCATTCCAGGGTCGCAAGAATGGTTCAAGATACGTAAGTGAATCAACAAATGTTCATTGACATTAATATTAACACCACATTAACAAAAAGATAGACAAATCTGCATGATCATCTCAATAGATGCAGAAAAAGCATTTGACAAAATTCAACATCCATTTATGATCAAAAACTCTCACCAAAGTGTGTATAGAGGGAACATATCTCAACATAATAAAGGCCACTTACAACAAACCCACAGCCAACATAATACTCAACAGTGAAAAGCTGAACGCCTTCCTACTAAATTCAGGAACAAGACAAGGATGCCCACTGTCACCACCTCTATTCACATAGTATTGGAAGTCCTAGCTACAAAAATTAGACAATAAAAAGAAAAAGTATCCAAATTGGAAGGAAAGAAGTAAAACCATTACTATTTGCAGATGACATGATACTTTATATAGAAAACCCTGAAGTCTCCACACAAAAACTATTAGAATAAATAATTTCAGCAAGGTAGCAGGATACAAGATTAATATACAGAAATCTGTTGTGTTTCTATACACTAATAATGATATATTAACAAAAATAAACAATTGGGCCCTAATTAAACTTAAAAGCGTTTTCACAGCAAAAGAAACCACAAACAAGATGCAAAGACAACCCTCAGAATGGGAGAAAATACTTGCAAATGAAGCAACTGACAAAGGATTAATCTCCAAAATATACAAGCAGCTCATGCAGCTCAATATCAAAAAAACAACCCAATCAAAAAATGGGCAGAAGACCTAAACAGACATTAGGCTGAGTAAAAAACAAACTCATTAGGTTGGGTAAAAAAAAAAGCAAACTATATATATATATATATATATAGTTT
>NC_041224.1:52039314-52091015 GCF_002837175.3 Physeter macrocephalus
GAGCCCACCTGCCGATGCAGGGGACACGGGTTCGTGCCCCGGTCCGGGAAGATCCCACATGTCGCGGAGCAGCTGGGCCCGTCAGCCATGGCCACTGAGCCTGTGCGTCCGGAGCCTGTGCTCCGCAACGGGAGAGGCCACAACAGTGGGAGGCCCGCGTACCGCAAAAAAAAAAAAAAAAAAAAAAAGAGACCCCCGCAGACTCCTAGTTAAAGTAGTTAATGTGGCCCAGTGAGGGTAAAATACAGTTCCATGGATGGAAACTTATTATATAAGAGACCGAATTAGTGTACAGGTTATTGCTCCCACTGGTTCTCCATTTGACAGCCTACTTTTGCCTGTTCTTAAACCTAGAAAAAAAATCATGATGCCTCAGAGTGCCTTACTACAGTCTTAATTCTTGTGGTCCCATCCATTAAGGCCTGCATACCCAATACTGAATATTACTGAAATTACTAATGCCATCCAATCAGAGACTGGTAAATATTTAGCTACTATAGATTTCTCTAGTATGTTCTATTTGGTGCCTATTTACATAGCCTCTCAACCACAGTTCACCTTCACTTTTGAAGGGATGTAATACCCCTTTGCTAGGCTAACCATGGGGTCTCTCAACATCTTTGCCATCACACACAATCTTTGCAGACAGTATCTTAACTGCATTCACCTTTCTCCAGGAGCATCAGTATTCCATTGCATTGATGACATCCTCCTCTCAGGCGATTGATTTGACATTAAGGACACACAAGTCCAACATCTTTTAGTCCTTTTTGAATTCTGAAGGCAACATATTACTCAATTACAAGTTTTACTTAATCTCACTGATGCCACTACTTATAAATCAGCCCATCTTAAATGGGGTTCCCTTCAACAAAAAGATGTAGAATCTGTCCAAACTAAAGTCAACAGGCACTTCCTTCAGTGCCTTTAGAGATTCCTTTGCTGTAGAGGCTTTGAAAGCTCTTTGCTGTAGAGGCTTTGACAACTCCCCACATTCCTCCTGGAGTCTCTGGACCACCTACGACAGCCATAAATTGTCCATAGGCTTCTAATGCAGGAAACTACCCTTCTCAGCCTCACACTGTATATACCATTAGAGCAGAAACTGCTGGTCACATACTGGGATATCCTGGAAATACAGGCTCTCAGACCCTGAGCCTGTGACCTTCAGTACACAACTGCCCATTATGCCTTGAGTCATGGAAGCAGCACCCCACAAGCTTGGCACTGCTACTGAGGCCTCTGTGATGCAGAATGGAGCCAAACCTGGGCCCATTGGTTTATTCCTGGCATATTCCACCTAAAAGAGAAACGGCGTTTTGCTCTCAGTCCCTTACCAGATGTCACTCCCCCTCCAGACTGCTTGGCCCCCCTGGGGAGCCATTTGGGATTAACTGAGTGAACAGCAATGGTGAGCTCACAGAGTGTACAGCATTGCCACCATCATAAGTGAGGGAGCTCAGTGCAATGTTGCTGCTTCACCTCTTAACTGAGATGTCGCGACGAAGGATGAGACACAAGGGTCAGCAAAACTGGCCAAATTGCAGGTAGTCTTCTTAGCACCAAACGCCCTAGTCATCAAATTGCCCCATCTGCACATTTTTATAAACGTTTGGGCCATTGCCTAAGAGTTGCCCCCTCCTGTCGAGGTGAAGAACTCAAAACCTCTTGCCTTACAGATATCCAAGATACAAATCAAAGTCACACATGCCTCTACATATATTAAGGTCATAATACAGAGCCTCACCAGACATTCATCCCCTTCAAAGTTCCAGACATTACTGATAGTCACCAAGGCACACATTTCACTCTCAAAATACATACTTCTGGGCTCTGGGAAAAGGCCCTCAACTGCACTTTTATCTTCCCAAAGGTCCTGGAGAGCCAGTTTAATGAGAGACATAATGGTCTCTTCAAATAACGTAATTTTACTCTAGTCTGCAAATAGACCCCTAAATGGGTCTCTATCTTGCCCCAGGCCTTAATCTCTCTTAATTTAAGTCTCCTTGGATAACTTACACCTTATAGCAACTTAAAACAACTTTCCAATGCTTTTTCCTATCTTTAGAGGCTGTCTATGTAGACTCATTATATATGAGGCCCTTTTAATAATGTCTCCCTGTATCTTTATGGATTTTCAATCCTGCCCCCCACCCTGTAAGGGTAGGAGGCTAGATCAAGGATGCATAGTCCTTTTGGACTCATTATCTGTCAGGCTAGGCATCTGCCCATCGGATAGGGGACCCTTTTGAGCCCGAACTTCCACTACCTGAAATCTTCTTCAATATCCAGATAATAAAGGGGTGGGTAATTCTTCTGAGCTCTCACTCCAATCCCCTCAAGGAAATAAAAATTAGTTGTCCAGGGCCATTTCCATAGACAGTGTAGACTACCAAGAAAGGAAATAGAAAATCCCACTTAGTGAATGAAAATTACATTCAGAGATAATAAAATCAACACCATATCCCATAATGATGAAATCAAAATGAATATCAGGCAACAAAAGCCTGCCAAGTGCAGCTGCACACCATTCCATTGGCTATTTGTTTTGTTACTTTTGGTCTGTGTGCTTTTGTTGGTTTGCAGTCTGGAGGCCCAAACACTCCAAGTAAGTCACTGTTTCAACCAAACACAGCAAATGTTGAGGCCTGCATACCATCAAGTGTGACTAATGCAAGCTCTGCAGCCCAAAGGTCCTGCCAGCTTGCCTGCCAACAATCAAACCAACTCATAAAGCAAAAGGCCCATAATAATTGACTTAATTGGAGGACCTGCCTGCAGTTTAAGTCTAGATCTCTAACCACCTCAGCCATGGATATTTAAAAAACAAACAACCTGTTAATAACATGCACCTAAATCAGGCCTTAAGATTTAAAACCTATTTGTTGCAGAATTCCTTTCATTACCCATCTGGGGAAAACCTTGGACTGTTGGGAGTTTTTAGATTTGGCCAGCCCTATATGGGGGTTTAAATGTGCCAACTGGGTTCTGGTACTTTGGCCCAATTATGGCAGTATCATGGATGCCAGCATCCCTTTTGCTAGCTGTGTACCCACAAAGCTTCTTGACTTAAGCTTGCAAGTAAAGCTTCCAGGCCCAACACTGCCTTCAAATTCCACAAGCAGCTTATTCTTCTTATACCATAAAGTCAGAAAAACGTGAGCCCTATCAATCTGAGTGGGTATCCACTTAGGAAGGACGCACCAGTCCCACATCCCAGATGCCATTGCTGTGGTCCAGGAGTTCACCACTAGATGACATCACCTCAGACACCATCTCTCCTGTCCAAGATCTGCGCACCAAATGCTGAGACCACTGCCCAAGCTATGCCCATGGGTGGCCTCTCCTAAGCCACTGACAAATTAGACACAGGTCACTTATTGCTTTTCCTCTTTTGCTATGAGGGGTTCTATTATGTTTCCTGTTATGCTTGCTGTTTATGTGGCCCATGATCCTAGTATACTCCTTGCTCTCTGCCAAAATATATACCTTTATACTCCCATGTCTAATGGGAAACTCTGTTTCCCACATAGCACTACGATCTGTGTCATTCTAAAAATTAATGAAAATTATTGCTTTCCCCAGGAGGCAACTACCTCATATGAGCCCACTCCCCTCTGCATTCTCCTACCCGCCCCCTGGCTTGCCACTTCTCACCTTGCATGTCTGACCATGGCTACCACACTACCCTTGCCCCTTGGTTACAAATACTACTGACATTTATATATACCTTACTGAACTCTCAGTTCATTCTCTCCAACAATATAACTGCAGAACCTACCACCATGACCCAAGAAGTACACCAAGATATTGTCATGAAAAATATAACTTACACTTTTAACATACCTGACAACTCCAAGATATTGTTGAGACCTCAGAAATTTCAGATATTTTCATAGCTAATGCCATGTAAATGGGGAACTTAGTTATGGCCAGCCCATTAGGACTCCTTGTACTTCTACCTGTTTTCTTCCTTTTCACTCTCATAATAAAGTTATTTTCTATGCCATTCAGGGCAACTTATGCTCTACTCTCTAAAATTCTCCTCTACTATTCAGGCCACTCAAATACCCCAAATAACTGAACTCGAAACTGATGATAAGACATTAGGGGTCAATTGTAATATTTTTTTAATGCTATCTTATTTTTTATTGAGGTATAATTGACATATAGGAACTGTACATACTTAAGGTGTACAGCTTGATGTTTTGACATTGTGAAAGGATCACCACAACCAACTAATTAACATATCCGTCACCTCACATAGCTACCATTTTTCTTTTTCCTTCCTTTGTAGTGAAAACACTTAACATCTACTCTCTCAGGAAATTTCAAGTACACAATACAGTATTGTTAACTATAGTCACCATGCTGTACATGAGACCTCCAGAACTCATTCATCGTGTATAACTGAAACTTTGTCCCCTTTGACCAACATTTCCCTATTTTCCCCTTCCTTCTGTCCCTGGCAACCATCATATTCTCTGCTTCTATGAAATTGACTATTTTAGATTCCATATATAAGTAAGATCATGCAGTATTTGTCTTTAAGTGTCTGGCTTATTTCACTTAGCATAATGTCTTTCAGGCTCATCCATGTTGTACCAAATGGCAGGATATCCTTTTATAAGGCTGAATAATATTTTATTGTATATATGTGTACACACACACACACACACACATCTTCTTTACCCATTCACCCATCAGTGAACATTTAGGTTGTTTCCAAGCTACAATAAACACAGGAGTGCAGATATCTCCTCAAGATCCAGACTTCATTTCTTTAAAATATATATCGAGAAGTTAAAAACACTATCTTGATCAATTTTAAGCCCCTGGCTAGTGGCAAGTCAGTTTCCCTTCTTGAGTGGCTAAATCCACACCCAACCACTTCCCCTTACTGGGCTCTCACACTCCAGGCCACTATGCACCCAACCTAACTGCCCTGGGAGAAGGTACCAGACAAGACAGTCCCTATGCCCCTAGTTAAATCATTCAAATTAGCCAATCCACAGAAGAGTGATGAAACCTAACTGACCACACCTCATTTACCATATATAGGCTGCCCCCTACAGCTCTAATTTGTTGTTACCCTGTGCCTGGGTGCAATCTCTCGTGGTACTGCATGGTAGCTTTTTCTTGTTCAGAGCTGTAAGTAACAAGAGTTCTGCCTTTCATCTATCCAAGTATCATTGTATCCCACCATCAAAACAATCTTTAAATGTTATAAACAATTACAAAACGGCCTATAAAAAATGATCTAAGCTTCTACCTTAAGAGGAGAGAAAGAGCAAATTGAACCCAAGTAAGCAGATAGAAATAATGAATGATAAGATAGGAAAAAATGGAAAGAAAATAGACAAATGATAAAGAAAATAATGAAACAAAAAGCTGGTTCTTTGAGGGTAGAAAAAATTTTAAATTACTTTAGCCAGGCTGACCTAGAGAAAAAGAGAAAAGACACAAATGCCAAGAATGAAAGAGGTGACATCACTAGAAATCCTACAGCCATTAAAAGGACAATAGGCAATGTATTAATAATTTTCTGCCAATAAGTGTGATCACTTACATAAAATGGATAAATTCCTTGAAAGACGCAAGTTACCAAAATCAGTTTCAAGATGAAACAGAAAATCTTAGTAGCCTTATGTCTATTTAGAAAATTGAGTCTGTACATTTAATATCTCCTCAAAAGAAAATTCCATGCCCAAATGTCATCACTGGTAAATTCTATCAAACATTTAAGAACAAAATAATACCAATCTTACACAAACTCCTTCAGAAAAAGGCAAAGGAGGGAACATTTCTCTATTACATTTATGAGGCCAGTATTACCTTCATAAGCATTACAAGAAAAGAGAACTACAGGCTAATATTCCTCATGGAAACAATACAAAAATCTTTAACAGCAACAGTAATAACAACAAATGAACAAAGAATGAAGACTCAAACTTTCTGATTTCAAACCTTGCTACAAAGCAACAAAAATAAATGATACTGTCATAAGGATAGACATATTGATCAATGGAATAGAATTCAGAGTTCAGAAATAGAACCATATGTCGATGGTCAGCTGAATTTGACAAGGTGCCAATACTATTCAACGGGGAAAGGATTATCTTTTCAACAAATGGTGCTGAAACAACTGATGATACACATGCCAAAGAATGAAATTTGACCCTTACCTCATACCATATAAAAAAATTAACCCCAAATTGATCATACACCTAAATGTAAGAGCTAAAACTGTAAAACTCTTAGGAGAAAACATACTGGTATGACTTCTGGTTTGGCAATGAATCCATAGAAATGACACCAAAAGCACAGCATCAAGAAAAAGAAGTAGATTGTACTTCATCAAAATTTAAAACTTTTGTGTTTCAAAGGTTACCATAATAAAGTGAAACAACCACCCACAGCATGGGAGGAAATATTTACAAATCATATATCTGATAAAGGACTTCTACCTAGAATATATAAAGAATTCTTACAACTCAATAAAAAAAGGCAAATAACAATAAAAAATGAACAAAAGGTCTGAAGAGACATTTCTCCAAGGAAGATGTACAAATAGCCTATAAGCACTGGAAAAGATGCTTGGCTTTATAACTCATCAGAGGAATACAAACCAAAAACACAACGAGATACCATTTCACACCCACTAGATTGGCTAGAATAAAAAGAGAGTAAATATTGTAAGAAAAAGGAAAAATCAGAACTTGCGTATACTGTTCATGGGAATATAAAATTGTGCAGCCAATTTGGAAAATAGCACGACAGTTCCTCAACATAGAGTTACCATATGGCCCAGCAATTCCACTACTAGGTGTATACCCAAGAGAAATGGAAACATATGCCCACATAAAACATGTTCAGGAATGTTCATAATAGCATTATTCACAATAGCTAAAAGATGAAAGCAAACCAAATGCGCATCAGATACATGTATATGTATAAGTGAATCACATTGCTATACACCTGAAACTATCACAACATTGTTAACTATACTCCAATACCAAATAAAAAGTTAAAAAAGAGAACACAAATGTCCATCAACCAACTCTGAATGAATAAACAATGTGTGATATAACCATACATGTAACATTTTTCAGGCATAAAGAGGAATGAAGTATTGATACACGCCACAACAGGGATGAACCTTAAAAACATTATGCTAAGTGAAAAAAGCCAGTCACAAAATATATGATTTCATTTACAAAAAATGTCCAGAATTGCCAAAACTATAGACAGAAGGTAAATTAGTGGATGCTTAGGATGAGAGGCAGGGGAGGGGAGTGAGGTGACAATTTAAAAAGAGTACAGGGACTTCCCTGGTTGCACAGTGGTTAAGAATCTGCCTGCCAGTGCAGGGGACACGGGTTCGAGCCCTGGTCCAGGAAGATCCCACATGCTGCAGAGCAACTAAGCCTGTGGGCCACAACTACTGAGCCTGCTCTCTAAAGTCGGTGACCCACAACTACTGAGCCTGCATGCCACAACTACTGAAGTCCCCACACCTAGAGCCCGTTTCTCTTGTTCTCTGCAACAAGAGAAACCAATGCAATGAGAAGCCCGCTCGCCATAAGTAAAGAAATCCTGTGTGCAGCAACGAAGACCTGACACGGCCAAAAATAAAAATAATTAAAAAAAAATGTACAGAGTTTTTATTTTTTTAACATAAATTTATTTATTTATTTTTAGCTGCGTTGGGTTTTCGTTGCTGTGTGCAGGCTTTCTCTGGTTGTGGTGAGTGGGGGCTACTCTTTGTTGTGGTGTGCAGGCTTCTCATTGCAGTGGCTTCTCTTGTTGCAGAGCATAGGCTCTAGGCGCACGGGCTTCAGTAGTTGTGGCACGTGGGCTCAGTAGTTGTGGCTCGCGGACTCTATAGCGCAGGCTCAGTAGTTATGGTGCACGGGCTTAGTTGCTCCACAGCATGTGGGATCTTCTCAGACCAGGGCTCGAACCCGTGTCCCCTGCATTGGCAGGCGGATTCTTAACCACTGCGCCACCAGGGAAGCCCCAGGGTTTCTTTTTGAGGTGATAATTGTAGTGATCGCTGTACATATCTGTAAATGTATTAAAATCATTGAGTTGTACACTTTTTTTTAGATTTTATTATTTTTTAAAACTTTTTTATTATAGAAAATTTCAAACATACATAAAAGTGGAAGGAGTAGTATAATAAAGCCCCATGAATCCATCAATTAGCTTCAAGAATTATCAACACATGGCCAATCTCATATCATCTATATCATTCTCTTGTCCCCTCTCCATTTTTTTTTTAAATAGTAGGTCCTTGTCAGTTATTCATTTTAAATATAGTAGTGTGTACACGTCAATCCAAACCAAATAACTGGGTGAATTGTGTGGTATATGAATTATCTTTCAACAAAGCAGTTTTGAAACAAAAAAAAATCCTTAACAAAATTGCAGAAAATGAAATCCAGCCACACACACACACACACACACACACACACACACACTCCATAACCAAGTATGAATTTTCCCTGGCGTGCAAAGTTGATTTATCATTTTAATATCAGTCAATGTAATTCAGCATATTAGCAGAATGAAGAGGAAAATCTATATAGATACAGAAAAAGCATCTGACAAAATTCAACACCCGTTTGCAATAAAAACTCTTAGCATATTAAGAAGAGCAGGGAAATTCCTCAGCCTCATAAAGGGTATAAATGAAAAACTCACAGCTGACATCACACTTAATGGTGAAAGACTGAATGCTTTTCCCCTAAAATTGGGTACTATGCAAGAATGTCTGCCCTCACAACTCCTATTCAACATTCTGTTGGAGATACTAGACAATGCAGTAAGGCAATGGGAGAGGGGAGGCATTTAGGTTGGTAAAGAAGATATAATGCTGCCTTTGTTTCCAGAAGACATGATAGTGTACATCAAAAACCTTGCAGCATCTCCAAAAAAGCTAGTAGAATTAATAAGTATATTTAGCAATGTCACAAGATATAAGGGCTCAGCATACAAAAATCAATTATGTTTCTATGTAGCAGCAGTGAACAATCAGAAATTAAACATTTTAAATACCATTTACAATAGCATCAAAACCATTAAATACTTAGGGATAAATTTAACAAAAATTGTTTAAGACTTACTGAAAATTAAAACACATTGCTGAGAGGTTTTAAAGAAGGCCTACTAAATGAAGAGATACACTAATTATAGTTTGGAAGGTTTGATATTGTTTGTTAATGTCAGTTCTCCCCAAATTTATCTATATATTCAACATAAATCATTCAAAATTCCAGCAGCATTTTTTGGTAGATATTGGTAGGCTGATTTAAAAACTCACATGGAGGGCTTCCCTGGTGGCGCAGTGGTTAAGGGTCTGCCTGCCGATGCAGGGGACACGAGTTCATGCCCCGGTCCGGGAAGATCCCACATGCCGCGGAGCGGCTAGGCCCTTGAGCCATGGCCGCTGAGGCTGCGCGTCCAGAGCCTGTGCTCCACAACGGGAGAGGCCACAACAGTGAGAGGCCCACGTACCGCCAAAATAAAATAAAATAAAATAAAATAATAAATAAATAAAAACTTACATGGAAATGCAAAGGGGTGAAATAAAGACTATGGTATTAGTGAAAATATAGACATACAGATCAATGGAGCAGAATAGACTTACATATATAGGGTAAGTTGATTTCCTTTAAACAAGGGTGCTAAGATAATAAATTGGGAAAAGATAGTGTTTTCAGCAAATTATACTGGAAAACTAGATATCCATATAGAAAAAAAAAATGTACCTCACCCCTTTAATGTATGCCATACATAAATCAACTTGAAATAGATTTTATCTAAATCAAAAAACTAAAACTATACAAGTTCTGGACAAAAACATAGGAGAAAGGCATATGTGATCTTGGGGTAGGCAAAGATTTCTAAGATAGGACAAAACGTATGCATGAACCTTGAACAAAAACTGATAAATTGAACTTTATTGCAGCGAGATCTTTTTTGACTCACCTCCTAGAGGTGAGTCAAAAATAAACAAATGGGACCTAATTAAACTTAAAAGCTTTTGCACAGCAAAGGAAACCATAAACAAGACAAAGAGACAACACACAGAATGGGAGAAAATATTTGCAAATGATGTAACCGACAAGGGATTAGTCTCCAAAATTTACAAACAGCTCATGTGGCTTAATATCATCAAAACAAACAACCCAAACAAAAAATGGGCAGAAGGCCTAAAGAGACATTTCTCCCAAGAAGACATACAGATGGCCAACAAACACATGAAAAGATGCTCAACATCACCAATTATTAGAGAAATGCAAATCAAAACTCCGAGGTATCACCTCACACCAGTCAAAATGGCTATCATCAAAAAATCCACAAGCAACAAATGCTAGAGAGGATGTGGACAGAAGGGAACCCTCCTACACTGTTGGTGGGAATTTAAATTGGTACAGCCACGATGGAGAAGAGTATGGAGGTTCCTTAAAAAACTGAATAAAGAGCTACCATATGATCCTGCAGTCCCACTCCTGGGCATATATCCAGAGAAAAACATGGTCCAAAAGGATACATGCACCCCGATGTTCATTGCAGCAATGTTTACAGTAGCCAAGACATGGAAGCAACCTATATGTCCATCAATAGAGGAATGGATAAAGAAGATGTGGTACCTATATACAAAGGAATATTACTCAGCCATTAAAAATGAATTAATGCCATTTGCAGCATCATGGATGGACCTAGAGATTGTCATATTGAGTGAAGTAAGTCAGAGGAAGAGAAATATCATGATACTATGTATATGTGGAATCTAAAAAGAAATGAAACAAATGAACTTATTTACAAAACAGAAACAGACTCACAGACTTTTTGAACAAACTAATGGTTACCAGGGGGGAAGGGGACAGTTAGGGAGTGTGGGATTGACATGTATACACTGTTATATTTAAAATGGATAACCAACAAGGACCTACTCTGTAACACAGGGAACTCTGCTCAATATTATGTTACAACCTAAATGGGAAAAGAATTTGAAAAAGAATAGATATATGTATATGTGTAACTGAATCACTTCGCTGTACACCTGAAACTATCACAACATTGTTAATCAACTATACTCCAATATAAAATAAAAAGTTAAAAATAAATAAAAATGATAAATTTTTAAAAAACAAATGTTACTTTGTTTATCCTCTTATGTACTAAAAAAACAAAGTCCGTATTTTTCAAAGCCTTGTATCATGTTAAATATCAACTTTTCCTTAATGATTAAATTTTTAAATAAATAATAAAATAAATAAATAAATATAAAAATATTTTACAGTTAAAAAGTCCTAACCACCATCTGAGTCTTCAGTGAGTTGTAGTAGTAACATCAAGGATCACTCATCACAGACCACCATAAGAAATATAATAATAATGAAAATGTTTGAAATATTGAATTATCAAAATGTGACACAGACATGAAGTAAGCAAATATTGTTGGAAAAATGGTGCCAATAGCCTTGCTCAATGCAGGGTTGCCACAAACCTTCAATTTGTAAAAAAGCAGTATCTGTGAAGCATGATAAAATGAGGTATGCCTTACATAATAAAAAAAAATAAATATTATATATATACATATATATACACACACACACACATATTCCCAGCAATTCCACTCCTACATATTTACTCGAGAAATGAAAACATGTGCACAGAATTGTACACAAATATTCATACCAGTTTTATTCATAATAGCCAAAAACTGTCAACTCAAATTTTAATCAATAGGCGTATGCATAAAAAATTGTAGTACACCCATACAGTGCAATACTATACAACAACAAAAAGGAACTACTGATATACAAAGCAACATGGATGAATTGCAAAATTGTTACACTGAACAAAAGGAGCCAGATACAAAACTAGAGATTATTTTATGATTGTTTATATGAAACTCTAGGAAACAGAATCTCTAGTGATAGAAAGCAGATAAATTGTTGCCTAGGGCTGAACATGTGAACTGTAATAACCAGGAAAGGGCACGAGGAAAACCTTTAGATGAAAATATTCTGCATCTTAAACATGGTAGTGGTTACTTGGGTGTATACACTTATCAAAACTCATTAAACTGTACACTTGAAATGTATGCATAATATTATTTGTAAATTTTACTTCAAAAATTTAAAAACTGTATTTCTACATACTAGCAACAAATTATGGAAATTTGAAATTTAAAATTCTATTTATAATAGCATCAAACATACTAAATATAAATTTATCAAAATATGTGTGAGACCTATACACTGAAAACTAGACCTCGAGTTAACCTCATTTGTCATACACCATTTCCACCTTGAGATTTTATGTTTAAATTTTTTTAAATGGTTAAATAGAGTGAGAATTATAAAGTGTAATATTTTTGCTTCATAAGTACAAATTTTAGTTAAGGCAAAAAATACTCAACTGTAGTAATATCTTTTAAACTGAAAATTCTTTTTTAATCACTAATTTAAAACTAGAGAATACAGGAAATGCTTATTATGGAAAATAATTTTGTCATATAGAGGAGGACATGTTTAGAAATTATTTGCTGTGTGGTATCAAATATATCACATATAAGTCACTGGTCCTATCTCCCCTACACTGGATGAGATGACTTGAAGTGATCTTCTTCTAAGTACATGCCTATGTTTGAATCTTGGTTCCACCACTTGCTATCTTTATGATATTGAGCAAATTGTTCCTTCGTTCTCACACATTAAAATGGGAATAATAGCAGTACGTATACCTAAATCATAAGCCTGTTGTGGGAATTAAATGAGTTAATGCATGTAAATTACCTAGTACAACGCCTAGCACATGGTAAGTGCTCAATAAATACTAACTTCTGTGATGACAGTCAAGCTCATAATATATTTACCATGCCTGACAAACATTAAGCTTGAAGTATTAGTTACCTTATTATGTGACAAGACTTTTTTTCCCTTTAGGCTCCTGTGATTAGTTAGAATGACCACAGTTGCCTATATTTGAATTTTTATTATAAGTTAGACAGGAATCATAAAAGCCATAAATCTGTGGATAAAGAAATTGGGGACTGTAAAGGTTAGATTATATGCTCCAGTTACTAGGATCAGAACCAGACTCCAAGACTTCTATCTCTGGATCTAGTCTCAATCTTGGTATCTATCTATAATCCTTTTTAAAGGTGACTCTCCAGTTAACAGAATAAAAACAAAGTACTTCTTATCTAAATAATACATAGTATTAATATTTCAGAGCTCAACCAAGACAGTTCTGAAAGCCCTGGACACAAGTTCCTAAAGCTGATGCCGAAGTTCCCCTTCCCCTACCCCAAGTGATTCAACTATATGAAGTTATTAATCATCAGTTAACTAGAAAATTAATCAGAGCATCTCATCCCACTGGCAAAAGACGGTGTTTCTGAAACTAAAATGACGTGTTGGAGCAGTGATGAGGAAAACTCTACTACTCATAAAATTGTCAGCTGCTCTTCAAAGAACATTTGGTCCTTCTTACTCTGAGCTATACCTCCATAGTGATTCTCAACCTCAATTGTTCCTTATCTTACAGAATAATATTTTAGAATTTTTAGTCTTATTATCGTATACTTAAGGAATGCACCATATATCTTACTTGTCATGGCATCTGATCTGTCTTCGCTCCACTCCATCTCCCAAATGCCTGGCAGCATATGATGAGTAAATTAATGAATTAATATATGTTGATGGATGTCATTAGAAATTTTAGAGAAGGAAAACTGTCTTTATCCAAATGACTGGTTATTGCTTGAGCTTTTGATGTACTTAGGCAGTCTCTAATAAACTGATAAAAATTTAACTATTGAGCAGATTTCATATTCTTGCTTCCTAAGCCCGATGGCAAATCCAAGTGGGAAGCAAATATATGATTTGGTGAGCTTGGAGCTGGAGCAAAGATGATCTAATGGCTAATATTCATGCCTAAGGCAGGCATCTCCTCTGTGGCTTACATCTGATGGTCTGGGCAGCCTGTCTCTAAATGGTCCCATTTCTAACTGGTGGCTTCTCCAAAGGGTGGCTTGGAGAGGCTTTTGGCTGTCCTCAAGCCCTTACCTCAATTTTCACCAGATACTCTCAAGGTTTCTTAGAAAAGTGTGTCGGTTACACCAGTGCAATTTCAAGATAAAGCCCAGACCCCCACCCCAACCCCCATTCCTACCAGACTGCAGCCCCTAAGCCCCTTCTATACAAATTCTGAATTCTCCATATATTTATTCGACAATTATATTGAGTAGCTACTAAGTGCCAGGTGGCTCACAATATGGCAGTGAAAACAAAACAAAAAACCAACAAAAATTGCTGCCCTCCTGGAGCTGACATCCAAGTTGGGAGAAACAAATGATAAATGTCAGATGGGAAGGGGCAGGGAGAATACTGAGGGTGGGCTAAGAGTGTGGCAGTTTTAAATATAATACCAGGGAAGGCATCACTGAGAACATGACATTTTCATGAAGACTTGAAGTAAGATATGTGGATATGTGGGGGAAGTGCATTCCAGATCAAGGAATCAATGCAAAAGGCCAGAGACGGGATGCTGTATTCAAGAAACAAGAGGCGGCCAATGTGATGGAAACAAAGGGAGCAAGGAGAGTAGCAGGAAATGAGGTGAGAGAAGTAGTGCAACTCCAAAGACTTTAGATTTATTCCAAGGGAGATGAGGTGATAACTTGAAGGTTTAAAACAGAGAAGAGAAAAATATATGCCGTTTGGTGGTGTGGACATAAGATAAAGGTAATTAGCACAGAATACACAGGTGAAAATTAACTGTTTGGAACCTGACTGTTAAGCTGGTTAGAAGGGCTAAGTATAACAGAGAAAGGAAAGATAGCTTATTTTGCAGGAAGCACTTAAGGATTTCAGAAAACAATTCGTTGCAGGTAAAAATAGGCGGTATTTGTTGACTGAGGCAGTTTAAGTGATGTAGGAAAGAGAATTTTATGTATGGCAGCCTTACGGACTTTGAAGATAGTGACTAAATGTTTGTGAGGATTAGCTAGTTTGTGGGGAAGGTAAGTGAACATGTTAGATCAGAGGCACTGAGAGGAAAGCGAATTTAAGCACTGGAGGTACTGGAAAAGATTCATCTTTAGGTAAGTAGCTGGATTAGACGAAGCTGGAAAGAATACAAAAGTAATTTGACATTTTTACAGTAAGGATTCAGTAAATGTTTAACTGTTGGAACAGGCTTAAGTATGGAGGAACTGAGTTAAGTGACAATCTAGAAAGGGATACAAACATAGGCAGAAGGGTTTCTAAATTTTTCTATGCAACTCTGAAGTTTTTTTTTTTTCTTTTACAATTATTTTGGGCATGTGTAGTCTCTGACTTCAGTATCTTGCCCAAGCTTGCTAAGACGGGCTTTTTCTTGAACCACTGTAAGCTGTTACTCCTAAATCAATGAAACCTTCTATATTATTGTATTGCTCAACAAGTATATGGAGAGTAACAAAATTTTCTCCTTTTCCTTGGTTCTGAGGAACCCATATTCCTTTATAAAATCTCTAAAACTGGTTTTCACTACTGATCCTTAGCCAGCCAGATCTCTACTAACTGGTGCCCCTGAACCCTAAGGGCTACTCCCAAACTCAATGCCAAAATTTCAGAAGGTAGTTTTGTTGGTTTTTTTCCAACTTGAAAATGCTATACTATGGCAAACTGAGGAAAAAATAACTACCTACCAGTCTGTAGACTGTTGTACCATTCAGTGTAGGTGTAAAAGAGATTATAACAAATCAAAGATCTAATACTTTAAGAGATTACTTCTCAGATCCCCATCTGAAAAATGGGTAGGACAATAAGTGTTACTTACAGTTAGTAGGATTCTTTTGAGTATTAGGCAAGCAACGCGCTTAAGATGCTTAGTACACTGCCCAGCACATAAAATGCTTACGAATGTTAGCAACTGTGTAATCCCTTGTGGTAAGCATAGCTCCACTCTACAAATGAGGAAAAAAGATCAGAAGTGACACAGAGACCCAAAGTCACAAAGAGAGGCAGACTAGAAGTTAGTTCACTGCAATACATACTGAGGCTTCCATTGTGCCATTCTACAAGGTGCAGAGGGGATCAGGAAATGAGGAAGACCCCTAGACACACACACACACACACACACACACACACACACACACACACACACACACACACTCACCTGCTCCCACAACTGTAGAGTTAGGAAGGGAAGAAAAGGGTATGAAATCTAGAACAATACAGAAAGTGCCAGTTCCCCGAAAAAGTCAAAGACAAGGGTACCCTGACTGCCCACAGCACTCAGAAGACTGAGCCATCTCATGGGCACAGCCATAGCCACTCAGAGACACTTACAAGAACCTCTATAAAGACTCCTTCTCAAATCAAAAGGTGGCCTCAGAGCAATCCCTTGGCACCCATCTTTTACTCTGTACGAGCAGACTGCTGAGTTTTCCAAGAATCTAGACCATTTGAATTACTCATCACTGATTTATATGAAGGAATATGTGAGGCTTTAAGAGGCGCTATTCTGAATTTACCTTGAAGGACTTTCCTGGAAAAGATGCCTTAAAGAAAAAAACCAGTAAGATTAGTGCTTACGTTTCCAACACTTCAACAAAGTGTGCTGCCCAGTTACTGAGATGAAGAGTCAAAGTTAGACTTATTTCCTAGGAACAAAAACCAAAAGTCTGTCGTTAAAGCTCTAAACCTAGTCAATTACTTGGAGTAAGGAAAACGGCTGGAGGACTAACACCTAAAAAGCTGGAAACAAAGACACATACACTTCCAGGTGTGGATTTTTATTTTCACAAAGAGACAACAATGCCTTCCCACATACAAGTATTTACAAAACCCAACTGATTCACCAATCTAGAACCTGGGTTTTTTTTTTTTTTTCCACTTCTCAACATAGTTGGGAATATGGAAACATTAATACCCACACAATTCCCAGAGATGGAATTTATCCATCAAACAGTGCAGATTACCTAAAAGTGCACTTACCTGCACAACTCAGTCTAAGAACCTCAGTGATACAAACCTCATGGCCAAGGTTTCAGTAATCTATTTGGTTTCATACCATGCAAACCTGAACAAGTGTGCTGCTACACTAAACTGAAAATCGGTTCTCATTTTACAATTAAAAAGGTTCTCAACGCTTTAGCAACTATACAGAATATGAAGGTTTATTTCAAAAAAGAGTACATTTTTTAAAACCAGGATACACAGATGCACTTAATGTAACAGTACCTTCTGCAAAAATAGGTTACATAATACTCAGAAATGCAAGGAACAATCTTATTCTCTAAAAATTAAACAGCAGAGTTTTTAAGCTTAAACAGCCTTCAAAATGGAGGCTGAAAATGCTTGGTGACAAGAAGTAACTCTACAGCCTGACACCACAGAGCTAATGCTGGAAATTAAACTACTACCACACACCTGCAAACTACGCTTTATATTCACACAGCATTAAAATGGTTTTGATTCCTATCTTTTCAAATGTGTCTTGGTGCTGCAAGAAAAAAAGTTGAATGATACACAAAACTATTAAAAGTTACAACAGAACTATTTAAACATCTTCTCCAAAATTGAGAAAAGCAATCAGGTTAAATTTTAAAAAAAGAGAAAAAAGAAAAAGTCTGACAGAAATCTCAAGCAAGTCAGAGGTCCTCTTCATAAGTAGTCAAGTAAAGTTTACAGATTTCAATAAATTATCTTGAAACCGTGGCAGAGAGCTAATTTTCAGAATCGTCGTGGAGGTCCACCCTTAAATGGCTTAAATCCAGAGCCACTTCCTCTTGGCATGGAATTGCCACTGATTTGTACAATTCTATTAATTGGGGATGCATTACTGAAAAAGGTTTAAAAGAAAAAAATGTTAGAGAACAAAAGAACAAATTACAGCTAATACCTAAAAAGTGATGCTCATTTAACAGACACTGTTCTTTGTACTTTACCCATATTAAATAATTTACTCTTTTTAACAGTCCTGTGAGGTATGTACCATTACTAACCCCACTTTCCTGATAAAGAAAGATCTAGAAGCTAAGTAACTTGCCCAGGATCACAATGGTGATCTGATAATAAACGGTGGTGTGAGGATTTCAACTCAGGCAACCTCACGTCAAAGCCTCTGCCTCTTAGTAAGCCATTTAATGGTCTGTGCATGAATAGACTGGAGCAGTGTTTCTCAAAAGTGTGGCCCCCAGATCTGCAGCATCAGCATCAACTAGGAACTTGAACCTCTGAACTACAGGACATCATTCAAGAAATATTTTTGGAATTTCTTTTATATGTATAATGCAACACAGTAGGTATGAACGGATAATACAGGAATAAAGACCCACCCCAAAATCCTACAACAAATTTGGGAGAGAAAAACCCATGGTGAAATGGTTTAAGTAGGATAAAACCAAATTACAGAAAGGTTTGGATTCCAGGCTGAGGAATCTGGATTAGATCCTGTAACCTAAAGAAGCTGTTTGTAGTTTTGGAGCAAGTAAACAGTGTAAGAAAACAGTCCCAATGGTTAAATTTAGAAATGACATGAAAAATGGAGAAGAGAAAACACTCATTTGGGAAGATCTGATAGAAGCTGAAATGAGCAAAAAGACGAAGCTACCACAAATATATTTTTTTAACTGACCCATACTTAGAAATTTATGCTGGTAGTGGAGAAAGATAAAGATGAGGCCCAGTCTGGCAATGGCAAATCAAAAGAAGCTGGAGACAACAACTGAAACATAAAGGTTTGAAACAGCAGAGGAATGAGTTTGCTTGTGACCCTGAATTTATGGAGACCTCCAAGCATTTACATGGAGATCATGATATAAAGTTAAAAATAAAGAATAGTATCTAAAATCCAACCGTGTGAGGAGACAATAAGTAAATTAATAAGGTAGAAAAGAAAATTATGGTACATTAGAAAACAGAGGAATGTTTTAAAAAAGGAAAAGCAACAGTGCTTAACCACCAAGAAGCCCAAGAACTAAAAAAATAAAGGAATCTATATTTGTCAAGAAAAAAGGTATTGGTGACCTTTAATAACCAAGGACAGGATGAGTGATGAGGCTGTGCAGGGCACAAGTATAGTAAACAGTCACTTAAGTTTGAGGCTAGAAGCAACCAATAGAAGAGTAGTAACTTGGATCACTGAGCCAAGCCACTGTCTCTTCTAAGACACATGAATGGGAAAGAAAAAAGGGCATGGGAGAGAGAGAGGCCAAACACTTGCCAGCTGAAGGGCCACAACGGATGTTGGTATGAAGAGAAAATAAAGCTCGTCTCCTAGCATTTGAACAGGCTTTGGGATAAATGTCCAAAAATTTTGCTAGACCTATTTGAAAAGGGAGGAAGCCGAACATACTTTCACTTTCTTCTTCCTTTCTAGGAATTTTCAGAATGACAGTGAACAAGAAGATAGTTCCAACATGAAATTCATATTAATTATCTACTGGATTCTGACATACATACCTACCTGTATAGAGATCGATATGCCAGAATGTCAATCAATTAACTTACAATGAGGAATGTTAACTCACAAATTAACATCAGCTGCCCTGGAGATTTTGGGTTAATATGAGGAAATATCTGGGCAGACCTAGGGTTGTTACTAGTTGCAGTTCAATCTCTCAGAAACTATAATGACCTTTAAGGAAAAGGAAAAAGGTTTGGTTGCATGCTGGCAGAAAAGTCTTAACTACTTACCTTGTATGCTGCGTTATCATGCCTGCTCCTGTCCGGCCATCACCCATTCGCCTTGCATCATGATAGCTAGGACCTTGAGAAGGTGGACCATGCCATTCTTTCCTGGGTCCACTTGTGTCCCGTCCATGGCGGTCAACCACATGTCGTTCTTCAGGATAGTGCTAAAGAATAACATATTAAAAGAAAAATCAGGACAGACTCAGCCTCAGGCCAATTTACTTAAGGTGTACTTTTTTTTTGATAAATTTATTTTATTTTTATTTATTTTTGGCTGTGTTGGGTCTTTGCTGCTGCGTGCAGGCTCTCTCTAGTTGCAGCGAGCGGGGGCTACTCTTCATTGCGGTGTGCGGGCTTCACATTGCGGTGGCTTCTCTTGTTGCGGAGCACGGGCTCTAGAGCGCAGGCTCAGTAGTTGTGGCCATGGGCTTAGCTGTTTCGCTGCATGTGGGATCTTCCTGGATGAGGGCTCGAACCCATGTCCCCTGCATTGGCAGGCGGATTCTTAACCACTGCGCCACCAGGGAAGCCCCTTATGGTGTACTTTTAATGTCAGAAGGAATAAGATGTGTGAGAAGATGAAAGAATGAATAATATGAAAAAAGGTTTCTATCTACTTTGAACTAAGAAGCTTCTCGGGCTTCAGGGTAGAAAAGGTAGAAGGACAGAATATGATTCAGCAGTGTTATTTCTATACCTTCTAGCACCCATGTACTTTCTGACCCTTGAGAATTTCTGGGTCCATATGTAATAATGCCTGGATCTTCTATATATATGTAAGAAGGCATACTGAGAGGTCAAAACCTTAAGACAAATCAAGGTGGGGTATATGATCAACATGCAAATACCACATAGAAACAGGAGCTGTCATCTTACTGTACACAGTACTAGTTAGTGCTATGGCTCTTACAAGGTCTTACATCCATGACTATGAAAAAAAAGAATAGTGAACATAAAGAAACAAAAGCAGAGAACTAAGGATGTGAGGAAAAAAAAGTCAAAAGTTATGATACTTAGCCTACAGAAATCTAAAGGCGCCCTACAGAGATATATTGCCTTGGCCAAAAGGTTCGTTCCGTTTTCCCCTAGGATGGCTCTAGTGGTGCTTAGTTGTCTTTAACTTCGTTCAAAACAATTTTGTTAGATTGTATTGTGACAGCTGTCATATCAGCGTGTATTTAAAAAAAACCAAAATTGCTGAATTTTTGTGTAGCCATTTTAATATTGAAGATGGAAGAAAAAAGCCACATTTTTGGCATATTATGCTTTATTATTTCAAGAAAGGTAAAAACACAACTGAAACACAAAAAAAGATTTGTGCGGTGTATGGAGAAAATGCTGTGACTGATCAAACGTGTCAAAGGTTGGTTTGCGAAGTATTGTGCTGAAGATTTCTCGCTGGATGATGTTCCACGGTCGGGTAGACCAGCTGAAGTTGATAGCAATCAAATCGAGACATTAATTGAGATCAACATTATATCACGTGGGAGATAGCCGACATACTCAAAATATCCAAATCAAGTGTTGAAAATCATTTGCACCAGCTTGGTTATGTGAACTGCTTTGATGTTTGGGTTCCACGTAAGTTAAGTGAAAAAAACCCTTCTTGACCATATTTCCACATGCAATTCTCTATTGAAATGTAATGAAAATGTTCCATTTTTAAAACAAATTGTGACGGGCAATGAAAAGTGGATACCGTACTACAATGTGGAACAGAAGAGATCGTGGGGCAAGCAAAATGAACCACCACAAACCACACCAAAGGCCAGTCTTCATCCAAAGAAGGTGATGTGTATATAGTGGGATTAGAAGGGAGTCCTTCCAGAAAACCAAACAGTTAACTCCGACAAGTACTGCTCCCAATTAGACCAACTGAAAGTGGCACTCGACGAAAAGTGTCCAGACTAGTCAATAGAAAAACGAAGAATCTTCCATCAGGATAACACAAGACCGCATGTTTCTTTGATGACCAGGCAAAAACTGTTACAGCTTGGCTGGGAAGTTCTGATTCATCCACCGTATTCACCAGACATTGCACCTTCGGCTTTCCACTTATTTTGGCCTTTACAAAATTCTCTTAATGGGAAAAATTTCACTTCCCTAGAAGACTGTAAAAGGCACCTGGGAACAGTTCTTTGCTCAAAAAGATAAAAAGTTTTGGGAAGACGGAATTATGAAGTTGCCTGAAAGAAAAATGGCAGAAGGTAGTGGAACAAAATGGTGAATACGTTGTTCAATAAAGTTCTTGGTGAAAATGAAAAATGTGTCTTTTATTTGTACTTAAAAACCGAAGGAACTTTTTTGCCAACCCAATACTACAGTCAGAACAGCTTATAGACCAACACCATGAAAACCAAATTTCCAAGGGAGGAACAGGATCTCTTCCCTCAGGATACCTTTTGCAAAAAGGGTATCTGATTGCAAGGGCACTAGTCTATGAGACTTAAATTTTACTCTAACTAAGGCAGAATATCTGGATTATGTAACAAACCTTAAATGTTCTATTCAGGATAAATAGCTCAATGAATTCATCTATTGAACATTTCTACTTACTAGAAACATTAAAACTTAATAAATCCCAGCAGGCCCAAATCCGTTTCAAAAATGCTATGTATGAAATGGAAAGTGCATAGTTGTATTAACTCATTGAATGCCAAGAGATTAAAAAATTTTCTGGTAAAAAATGTTGCTACAAAACCTAATATGTATTCAAATACAAAACAGAGCACCAGAGTATACTACAGGCTGAAGGATAGAGACACACATACACATACACACACACTTCAGAATTCTTTTTTGTATGTAATTTAAGAGAATATTCTATCTCTGCTACCGTCAACCCATATTATGCCAGTATTTCATAGACAGAATGCTTTCAAATCAGGTAAAAGGTTTTTGCTCATTTGAATTGCTAAGAGATGTCCTCTGTCGAGATTCATTAACTTCTTAATAGAAAATATTCAAGTCAATAAAGTGTCACAAGAGTAAAAAAGGCAAATACAAAATATTCCACTTACCTACCTTTAAAAATAAAAGAGCAAAAAAGAGGCAACTGTTTTATTTCAGTTCTATACTTTAAGCTACTTAATAAAGTGGGAGAAAAGAGAGTATTATAAACCAAAAAACAACAAAAAAAAGGAAAAGGTGAAAGGGAAACACAGGTAGGGGCCCAAGATTTCCCATCCAGTTTGAAAGCCTCAATTTCTTAAAAAAGAAATAAAGCCAGTCATCATTAGGAAGGCTCATCTACCAAATACAACAATTCTCAAATTTTCACAGGAAGTTTAATAAAAATTTCAGGGCTACAATCATTTCATCATGTATGTAAGTCAAATCATTACATTGTACACCTTAAACTTACACAGTTCTTTCTGTATGTCAATTATATCTCAATAAAACTGGAAGGAAAAAAAAATTTCAGGGCTAGTATCCTGCTTCTCTGGACTACTATGTTCAACTGCTGACTTCAAAATACAAGAGACATTAAGATCTTTCACAAGAAACTCTCAATCATTCTAATCTAACTAGTCTAGTCCACACCCAAATGATACTATAGATACAATGTGTCTCATAAGTCCTTTAAATTTATTTCTGGAGAGCTGACAATAAACCTGCATCAGCATTTACCTGTGCTCCACTTCCTCGGTCTGTGATTACTCCTCTGTCTCCCTCTCTGTTTCCATAGCCTGAAGCATTACTGCGATTCCCAGGGGGAGCCCCTCTCACACTGTGACCTGATACTTCTCTCCCAGATCTTTCTGGCCTTTCAACTCTGTTAAACAAAATCCAAAAACATACACAATCAAACTCTATTATACCTTTTTTTGAAAAACCCAAATGCATTATAAACCACCACTAGCTAGTCATTAGAAACTACACAAATACCTTGCTTCCCGTTTGTCGGTGGACATGCCTCCTTCACTTTTCCAGGAGGTTGGTCTAGATGGATTGGGCCCTCCTTCTCGAGGATGTCTAGGGTGAGTGATATCAGGCCTGTCATGAATGATCACTGTCCTCCTCTCATCTCGTTCCCCTCGTACTTCTCGCCTGTCTGTTTCTCTAAGTTCGTTTCTTGATGGTAGAGGCTCATTTCTTCTGGAATCACTGAAATTTTTGGGATACCTTTCAAAACCTGGATCTTCTCTTCGTGCAGAAGGACGTGTTTTTTTCCCTTCACTTTGACCAACAAAACGTTCTCGCCTGTCATCCGAAACAAAGAACACAGGTCCTGAGAAGTACTTACTTGGCCTTATTCGTCTTAACTTTATTTGCATAACCTACAATAATAACACCTTCTTTAAAAATTAACTTAAGGTAAAGCGACCAAAAATAGCCACAATTATTGATAATAACCTATATCTTTTAAATTGAGCTAAATGTCTGGCATGAAGGTTGGTTTTTTGCCATCCAAGGGAAATTACATCAAACACTCAAGTCACTACCAACCTGAGGGATATTTTACTGTTCTTCACAGTTGAGGCCCATCCAAAGTTAACAGTACTCCCACTTAGTTTTAAAGGTTAAGAAGATAAAACCAACCTACTTAACTGTGTTATGGTGGCCTATAAAACTAATTTTGAATACTGAATCACAGTCTCATTAACAAATACAAAAACCAAACAAATGATTTGTTCTGAACACTCAGTTATGACCTGTACTTCTTAAGATTTTAATAGAGAACCAAAATCACTAACAAGGCTCATATACCAAATACAGCATTTTTCAACATAATCTGTTTACCTTTCAAAAGATGAAGACTGTATTGATGAACTCTCAGGAAACCTGCCCCTCTCTCGGTGATCAAAGTCATTAAATCTATTCTGTTGTCGAGAGTAGTCAGATCCGTGGCCGAATCGAGCATCTGTATCTAGAGACAACTTTTTATTCTCGCTCCAGTAAGGATCATCTCGCCTTGAAGAGAAATATTTGCTCGTTTATATAAATTAGTTTTACAACAATCAAATAACACTTACTTGGAGTCATACATACCACATGCTAGGAACTGTGGATACAGAGGGCTAATAAACTCAAGACAAAACATTCTGTTACAAGAACAAGCTAGCAAAAAATTATTATACAAAGTCATATAGTTATTAGAGGAATTTCACAGGAAAGAAAATAGTTGAAAAACTGTTTGTTTTCAAATTACTAAATGGAAAAGACAAATAAGATAAACACTTGATACCATTTTATGATAAAATTCTAACTAGGTGTGTACAACCTTTTTGGTTATACTTAACTTTGGAAAGGTTAGAGGGGTCAGTCCCAAGCACAATTCATTCACTCCACTTATTTCTCATCACTATCAACTAAATCTCACAGAATGTGTAATGAGAAAATTAAATGACTATATTGTATTTTGAAATCTATTAAGAACCATGAATGCAAACACGTACAGAATCTATATTTTAGTCTTCCCAAATTTATGACTTTGATTTCTGTACCATCTGCACTACCCTGTAAGAATTTTCAAAATGGGTCTGAGTTTGAGAGCCATTGCTGAAGTCTACCATGTATTTCCAGTCATAGTGGGAAAACATTTGCATTGGGAAGGGAAACAGAAAGAAGAGCAGACTCTTCTACTTGACAATGCACTGGGTCCAATTCAATACTGCAATCATTCCCATCCCTGTTGATCAAGACCCTTTACTCCAGTGATGGGTGCCTGTACTCTCCAATTCTAGAGTTAGTCTTAGCTTGGACTAAGGAATAAGATAGTAAGCTACTGTTAAAGAAAGTAAGCAACTACCTATGATCTACATCACGTGGGCGTTTCAAAGAATTCCTTTTTTCTTGTTCATAACGAAGCTGCTGCTGTTGCCTTCTCAGTTCCTCTCGTTCTCGAGCAATACGTTCAGCTTCCTTACGTCGTTCCTTCAGACAACATAGAAGGAAGAACCAACCAATGCAAAATGAAAACATAAGGTAAGTATATATGCAACTTTGTTTTAATCCTGTCATTAAGAAACCATCATTGGCAAGCACCAGGCAAAACACACACCTGGGACTAATAAAAAAATCTGACTTCAGTAATCAGCAATCTAAGCTATGACTATTGTTCTGCAACATTAAAATTAACAGAGACTGGGTGTTAAAAGCTGGCAATTTTTTAAATTTGGAAGGTCAGATTTAGTTTAATAATTTTAAACAAAAGCACCTAAAGGGAATTAGAAATAGAGTTCTTAATAAGTATGAAGATTAAGTGCCTTAAAACCTTGGATGCAATTCTGCAAAGAGAGGCATTATTTCCTTCCAGCCTTGGGAAATCACTCCCACTATAATATGTAAGGATATAGTTATTTTCTAAGAATGGGATAGTGACAGAGCCTGGATTACAACTACTCTGGACTCATAGTCCTATGCTCAGACTATTAGGCTGCCATGATATTGCAGAGCTTGAGGTATTACCAATTGGCTAGAACAAAGTCATGACTAAATGTATTTTTAACTAGCACCTAATTCACTGTTATCTTTCAGGGACACTTAATAAATGCTCATTAGCTAAACTTACTCTATAGAAGCTTTACAACATGTAAAGCAAATTTTAGGGCAAAAATCACAGGGTTTGAAAAAGGTCAGTTATTTAAGATGAAAAGATTTTCTGACTGCACCTGTTCAATACGAATGCGTTCCCTTTCCAAGCGTTCGCGTTCCATTCTCTCTCTCTCTAGTTTTTGCCTTTCAATTTCTAGGCGCTCTCTCTCTCTCTGTAAGCGTTCCCGTTCTTCCCGTTCACGAATTATTCTAATGCGTTCTCGCTCTCGACGCTCTCTTTCTGCAATCTCTCTTCGTCTAACAAAAATCAGTATTTAGAAATACTTAAATTATGCTAGCACTGTGTGAAAGAGAATAGCTTTTGAATTTGTATTTTTCCTTGAGGTTGGCAATTTTAAACTTCAACTCATTCTAAGTTTTAATGTAATTGGAAAGAGAACTCAAAATAAAACTTTAAACAGATTTCAATACTGTCACTTATTTATTAAGACTGTCAACTGAACAGCTGAATTTTATAGAGTAGTTGCCTCTTAGATGATATCTGTTTAAATAAAAATCCCACTATAACAGCCCATTAATTAATCAACATTTTTAAAAGGAGATATTCTACATACATGAATTTACAAAACTACAACTTCTACCGTTTTTGATAGAAAAACAGGATATAGTCTATCTCCTTAAAATTAGGTAGGCCTTATTTTTGATAACTTGGGATCATAACCATCAGCATGAATTATAGCAAATGCTGTATATAATAAACGGTTGCCTCAAAGCCTCTTTTGGAGTGTTCACGGCCCATAATAGATGGCTTCAGGTAACATGCTTCTTTGATTCAGGAGGTAGTTCAAATGTTTGCTCAACTAAATTAAGTTATTATATTAAGACTTTTAACAGCTTTTGTTTTTTTTTTAAAATCATTTCCTTACTTTAAGGCACCCAGTGTATTTAGTCTATCACCACGTCTTCCCCTAGTAACCCATTGGTTCTCAATGGTTCAGTACTGCCCCCATGGAAATCTGAGGGGCATTTTAAATTATCACAATGACCATGGGGGCGGTTACCAGCAATTAGTAAAGGGGACCAAGGTTTCTAAATATCTTCTGATGCGTGGAATAGTCAAGATAGTTCTGCATAACAAAAAAATGTCCAACACTCCTAATATAACTTTCAAATACCATAATGGACATTCATGTCATCAAAACAAAATCACCTCTAGAGAAAAAAATCTAGCTCTAGAACTTAACTAATTTTTAATAAATGCTAGGTTCATTTGCTTTGGCGTGGTTTTATGTACACTAAAGTTTCCAGGAATGCAACTCCATATAAATAAGAGGGAAAATTATACTTTCTTGAGAACTTCACCAAGAGTTGTTCACCATTTCAGATATCATGTCATAACGTCAACAACACTCCTGGTATTTGACTCACCAATATGACAAACCGGTATCAATCTGTGTTTGCAGCTGTCACATTCTCACTGAGTCTTAAGAAGGGTGCAAACATCTGACTACTTCATTAGATCTTCTAGAGAGTCATGCCTAAACATTCATATCTGGAATATATGCTTCATTATAAATTACTTTCATTTTTCCTTTGTATTACAGTTAAGGCTTTATATTGATATTTTTCGTATATTTGTATGGGTAGGTATATTATATACCAATTTCGTTTCAGATTAGTAAAGAAGGTGCTGCAACTCTTTTGTTTACTATGAAAGGGGTGCTGGTCTAATGGGTTTGAGGAGTGCTGCCTAATAATTCCCACTCCCACCGTCCTCTCAACTTGTGGTCCTCTAAACAGGAGGCTAAGTGTGCTGAGACCTCATCCAACAAAGGTTCTGAGTAATGCAAGGGTTATTTCCTTTAGGTAAACTGTACGGCAATCATAGTATTATTTAAGTTGCTAAAAGTATCTCTGGTAGTTCCGAGCACTCTTGTGAATGAATAGATGAAATTTCATGGTAAGTGACCATTTGACAGTATAGGTTAATATTTGGAAATTTATATTATGAAACACATTCACAAGAATTTTTTTTTTTTTTTTTTTTGCAGTACGTGGGCCTCTCACTGTTGTGGCCTCTCCTGTTGCGGAGCACAGGCTCCGGACGCGCAGGCTCAGCGGCCACGGCTCACGGGCCCAGCCACTCCATGGCATGTGGAATCTTCCCGGACCAGGGCACGGACCCGTGTCCCCTGCATCAGCAGGCGGACTTACAACCACTGCGCCACCAGGGAAGCCCACAAGAATATTTTAAGTGGCATCCAAAAATTGATATATGAAAGCAAACTGGCACTCATGATGAACTGTTGAGATATTGCTACTAAAAATAGAAATGTTTTGTTCTCGTTTTGTTTTAAAAAGAATGCCTGCTTTGGGACAGAGCTTGAACACAATAAGGTTCACAGGGTTAAATCTGCCTTCACTTGGTCTCTAATTCAAAGTACAATAAGTTTTCCCTAAAATGTCAACATATTATTTGACCACTATAGCTTACATTGAGACTATCTTATCTCAAAAATCAATTTTTCCTTTAAAGTCATGTTTTTTATGGCGGCAGCTTTGGAGTAGAGGAAAGAGCATTGGACTTGGAGTCAGAAGACTTGGGTCTGAGTCCCGACTCTGCCACTCATTAGCCATGTGGCATTGGAAGAGTCATTTAGCCTCTCTGGGCCTCCATTTTTTTCACTTATATAATGGACATAACTAACCTTACAGAACTGTCAAGACAGAGATAACAGATGGAAAGGTATTTTGTAAATCGTAAAACACTATGCAAACTTAAGAAATTATTAGGTTTTACTGCACTTCTTAAAAGTGACAAATATCTTTCTGTAGGAATACAATTTCCAGAAATCTGGTTTATAACTAGCGTTAAAGATGTACCTATAGTTAAAGACAGGTATAAAATAGACTCTTTTCCTACCTTCGAAGTTCCATTGCTCGTCGCAATCTTTCAAAACGAACTAAATGTTCTCTCAATCTTTGTTCCTTCATCTTTTCAAAAGGCAAGATGTCTTTCCTCCTGTAGTCTTTGTCCCTTTTCTTATCTAAGCTAGCTCTCTCCTTTTCCTTGCTTCTTCCATGAATCTGTAGAAAAAAAAAATTATAACAGGACTACAAGCTAAAATACTTTTGTTTTTTCAAGTTGAGCTGGTCATTTAAAAAGCCTAAATGAGTAATGGCATTCCCCTTTTCTTAGGTTTTCTAGCATGGAAGTATGCAAAATGGTTAGAGATACTGACTTATCTTCTTTTGGGAACAGGTGGAATAGTATACAACATCTGTCTCAGAGACTTACTTTCTCATATCTTCCTCTTCTTGATGGCCTACAATGATCTCCTTTAGTTTGGTCTAGTATTACCATATGTCCTGGACTCTTTGAACCTAAGAGGAAAAAAAAAAAGTTAGATAAGCAGATGTCTAAAAATATTTCAGTAAAAAAGAAAATATAATGTAAAAATGCTGATTCTTAGACAACCAAATATTTATAAACCAATACATGAAAAAACTTATTCTATGAGAACTTAAAGGTAAAGAGTTTTTAAAGCTTGATCCGCTAACATAAATACTTTCAGAGATAGCAAAAGATCAATTACATAGCTATTACTCAATGACCGTTTTCAGTCAGCCCAGATTTAACAGTAAATGGGTTAGGTGGAAGAAGACATCTGTTTCCTAAGAGTGGAAAAGGAGAAAACAATCAGTCTATTAGACCTCCTTTTCTACCACAGTGACATCTAATAACAAAGTTTAAATATTTATCTGGATTGTAACCTCAAGTTTCCCCTTCCACTGTAAAAATTAAATTGTAGGATGCATTAGAAAGGGATTGAGAAGAAAAATGCATAGCATACTTATTCGTTTCTTTTCTTCACTTTTTTTAATCGATTCTGAAGTTTGGCCACTTGATCCATTATCATTCTTCTCATCTTTACCTTCTATTTTCTTAGTATCCTTGCTTTCTTTTTTTTCAGGTTTCTCAGACGACCTCTTCTCTTCTTTTTTGACTGAGGCTTGTGTCCTGACCATACCAACCCACGCAAGAAAACAACAAAATGAGGACTACTTCATCAGTGTACCAAAAAAGTCTATATGCTTATCAACAAAATAAATCCTTACTTGCTACTCCTATCACTCATATTTTTTTTGTCTCCAGAACTTCTTGAACTACTCTTTTCATCATTTTCTTTCTTCAATTCTTTCTTAGAAGGATCACCTTTAACCTGAAAGGTTTAAACAGAAAAAAATGTGCTTTAACGTTACACTTTTATGTTTGTAAAAAGTATGTTGATAGTAGAAAATTTGGAAAACAGAAATGAATATATAAAAATAAAAATCATTCCTAATTCTACTCCCTACCAGTGTAACATCTTTAAATTGAAAATTACTAGCCCTCAAAGTAACCTCCCTTTTATAAACACTTAAGCAAGCTTACTTTTTCAACAGAAATTAGCTGTCCATGCAGCTCAGTGCGATGAAGATGTGCGATACATCTGGACACCTCTGTGCTTGAAGACATAGTTACAATGCCATAGCACTTGGCCCCAGGACTTCGAGCATTTGTGACTACCTTTGCACTCAGAACCTGTAAAACGAGATTATACTTTAGAAAGTTTTACAACTTTACAACCACATACATTTCTAAATAGATTAAACTTCAGAATGGACACTATTCAAATTAAAGGATATGTTCAGGATGTATAAATTCAGGATAAAGGATAAATTTAGGACATATATTATTCTATGATCACCATCTACCTTGCCTGTAAGTACTCAGTAAATATTCAGGGGAACAATTTAAAATGTCAAAAAGCAATTTAACCTGCTTTTAGTATTTTCCTTTTTTTTTTTTTTTTTTTTCAAATACATTGCCAAAACACAGTCAGTCACATCAATGAAGTAATGGCATAATTAACGAAAGCAAAGAAATAATATTTTCAATTAGATTTGGGTCAAAATTTCCCTATCAAAAGCCCACCCTGAATCTCTTAAAGATATTAAAACAAAAAGGGTAAGTTCCTAGAAAGTGTCTCAGTAAGTGTTAACACTTTTCTATAATGGGTCTTTCAAAAATAAAGAATCTCCCACATGTAAAAAAGGAACCTTAAAAATACACCCTAGGGCTTCCCTGGTGGCACAGTGGTTAAGAATCCGGCTTGGGGCTTCCCTGGTGGCGCAGTGGTTGCGCGTCCGCCTGCCGATGCAGGGGAACCGGGTTCGCGCCCCGGTATGGGAAGATCCCACATGCCGCGGAGTGGCTGGGCCCGTGAGCCATGGCGGGAAGATCCCACATGCCGTGAAGCAACTAAGCCCATGCGCCACAACTACTGAGCCCACGCGCCTAGAGCCTGTGCTCCGCAACGAGAAGCCACGACAACAAGAAGCCCGTGCACCGCAAAGAAGAGTAGCCCCCGCTCACCGCAGCTAGAGAAAGCCCGTGCACAGCAACGAAGACCCAACACAGCCAAAAATAAAACCAAATAAATTAATTTTTTAAAAAAACACCCTAAAAACACTCTAAAAAGACACACTTTCCATCTTTGTACTTCTAAAATGTATACCAATATAAAAGTGACAAATAATTTCAATTCTATAAAATGAATAGCTAAGAGAGACAAGGCAAGGGTGGATGAGTGAGAAGAAAAGCGAGAGAGAACAATGTAGTGCTGAATAAATAGGAACAGGGACGCAGTGTCAGGAAGAGGAACGTAAGGAATTTAGGAGGCTGTATGGTGTGGGTAGCTGGTAGCTATCAGCTTTTATCTCAACTCTGGGAAACGCTGACTTGCCCCAACAACAGCTTAATTCTTAAGCCCGAGGTCCTTGTTATAAGTACATGGTTTCCTAATATAGTTTTAATCCTAATAAATGCTAACATCAAAATACCGTTTTTACAGCTCGAACAATAAATTGTTGAAAATGGAACCAAAAATATACCACAGCTGATCATGGGACCACAATTCTCAGTGTTCTGTATCTGACATCTACAAGAACCTCCTTAATGTGCAGGTAACTCTCTAATTAGAAGAAGAAAAAAAAACTCCAAAAATCAATAAGATTTTTGTAACACTCATTAATGGCTATTTACCGTTAATGGTAATTAATTTAATAAATATTTGAAAGCCTACCATGTGCACACATAGTATAGTAGATAAAGATCCCTGCTATCAAAGAATTTACAGCAGAGTAGGTTACATACGATGTATCAATATATTGAACACTAAAATGTAAAGTAGAAAATAGTGAGTGCCCTAAGGGATGCAGATCAACTGCAACTTAATTCAACAGCCATTATTTGAATATTCAATTCATTTAATCATTGACTATTTTTCTCTTCTGTTAGGGCTCCCCTCATATGCCAGAAAAAGTTCTCCTATTGAACCAACCACAGTAAACCCTCCCTTTGCTAACACCCTGCACTCTTCCTTCACAGCACATATCAAAACTTCTGATTAAGTTTTACCAGTTTTACATTTTTCACCACCACTGTACTGGAATTTGTATAATGAGAAGGACCACATCAGTTTTGGGGTTTTTTTCCCTCATATTCTATATCCCATTGCCTAATATTAATCTACCTATATTTTCGAGATGACCAGATCAGCCTCAGCAATTCTAGGTCCAAGAAATATCATGATGAATGTGATGAATCAAACTCAGTCCTTGGCTTAAATGGGCTCAAAATATGAGCTCTTAATAAAAGATTCCCAGGACTCAGAGTGAGATTATATGATGAAACTCACCATTACTACAAACTCAATAATTATGCCTGTAACAGTCCTAAGAGAGACAAGAAACTAGATTTTATATATACTGTTTTGAATATAACCTCTATTTAAAATGGAGATAACAGAAAGATGGATAAAAAGGTAAAAAGAATGTACCTTTCCATATTTGCCAAAGAGGTTCTTCAAATCAGCAGCTTTGGTATTAGAAGAAAGTCCACTAACCCAGATATTTTTAGTTGAGCTTCCACTGCTACCACTAGTACTACTTGTACTTCCTAGAATAGATTTAACATCAGAAGTTTAAGTATCTCAATTGGAATTTTTTTTAACACAATTATTAGGGCCATATTCTTCCAAAATTATAATACCCTCTAATGTTGATAGTACAACTTTACTACATCAAAATCCTACACATCTATTATTAAAATCAAACACAATAAGAGATAATACAAACATGTCTGAACATTGGTACATTTCCTGCTGCACTAATTTTAAGACAAAGTAGGCAAAAAAAATAAATTACATGTCTTGGACTTTTGCTGTTAAGCTCAATAACTTATACTCAACCACTGCACTGAATACAGGCAACAAGGAAGTAGTCATCTAGGAATGTACAGACTGCTTAATTACCTACATCTGTGGTGGGCTTTAGCTCCTGAGAAACTTGGGAGCGCAAAGGGAAAAGTCAAACAAAGGGATAAACTGTTTTCAAGAATTTGAATGTTTAATAACAAAGACTAGCCAACCACAGTTCACCTTCATTCTCCATCAGAGAAAGGGTAAGAGAAAGTGGGAATTACATGAAGCTGGATAACTGTATTTAAAAAAAAAAAAAAACTTCTAAAATCACTTACAAAAATAAGATCAGAGATCTCAAAATCCTTTAGAATAGGTAAATGGTTATATGAATTATTTCTGCACTATTTCCATACACAAATTATGGTTTCATACACATAAATGCCATTTCTTAAAATACAGGCCTGGTCAGTCACCCTTCAGTGCTTTACTTCAAATGTGCTATTATAAAAAAGGAATTTTCATTCATTTGACTTTACTTGGCAAACAACTCTTACCCACTCTAAGGGAAACAGTATCTAAGCAAACAAAAGTAATAATTTTTAAAACTTTGCATTATTGGAGTAAAATGTTTAATGCTTTAAAAATTAAAAGCCACAAGTTTTAGTTGAAGAACTATTGTCAGCATACTTATGAGGAGACAACACATGCCTGACTCAAATATTTTAAATATTAATGGTTGCTGCATTTGTGTTCTTAAGAAATGTACTTATCAAACGATCTGCTATGAAATGTTAACTAGAAGTTTGTGTATCTTTTTTATTTTACCAGTAACATTTGGGCCCACGTACTTCTCTAACTACAGAAAAAAAAATTTAATGACAGGAAAAAGTTAACATTTAATTAAGACTACACTAGTCTTCTAAATTTAAAGGATAACATTTAATATATTTATTATATCTTATCCATTAACCTAACTGTAAGGAATGTGGGTAATGAAATTAATTGTCAATTACTAAACCAATCACTAAAATTTCTAATTATTAAAATATACCAACAAAACATACTAAAAAAGTATAAGGAACACAATTACTTTTTCAGGCACTCGAGGCATTTTCAGAATCTGTAGTACCTAAATGGTGTTATTTTCCCTTAAAATGCTTTTTTAGAACACAAGAAATATTTTTCAGGTAGACAGCATATACAAGATGGCACTAAAGCACATGACCAGGAGACAAACTGAGACTGAGACTTCCCAGTAACAAAAAGTAATCAAATAATGCACCTTTAAGCTTACAAAAATTAAAATAAAACTACTTTTCTACATAAAACTCTCATCAGTGCAAAATAAGTCAAATAGGAAGTAAATTCCGAAGAATTAAAATACTGTATAACTGGCTATATTAACAGAAGTGTGCCCTGATTTAAAGAATCAAGAAAGTAAAACCAAATGTTAAGAGACTGACTTTCTTTCAGCTCCACAAATATACACAAATACTGTTTATACCATATTTCCTACTAGACAGAAAGGGAAAAGACTGTGGTGGTGTACAGGGGTTAAAAGTGACTGCAATCAAAGATAAAATACTTGAAATTATAATATAAGAAAACAAAATATGTTATATGTATATTCCATACAGATGCTTAGAACACAACGTAAAAAACACAGACCAAATATATTTTAAGCAAATTCATACCAGTTTACAAATTAAGTAAATAAGAAAGTAATGCTTCAATCACACTGAGAATTTGCTGTAATCTAACTCCATTGTTTACATAAAGGCCATCGAAAAATTTTAGTATGTCAATTTTTGAGGACTAAATAATGTGAAAGGAAACCCCAGGCAATTATTACTTTTTAATGAAAATATGCAATTTATCACTGAAATAAACAGGAAAAGAAATCCATTACCTTTGTCATCTTTGGATGATGTCTTGCTGTCTTTAGATTCCTTTGAAGAGCTAAAGAAGCAAATCACCAGAAGAAAATTGAAAAAAAACAAAACAAAAAAAAAACACAACAGAAAAAAACAAAAGAACAGAAATCGAACAGCTTGATATTGACTATATTTCAAACTAGTGCTATTCATACAAATTAATAATTCCAAAGGCCTAGATTAGGTTATTTGAACAAATGATTCCCTTAGGATTCTTGCACTGATTTTCCCCAAGATGCCTGAAGATCTAGATTTTCTGACAATTCTATTCAGTGGATATATGGCCATCTTCTCCAGATTTCAGGACTGGGACTTGACTTCATTTTGTGTTCTTAGGACTGATAGTTGTTCATTAACCATCATCACAAGGATTTTTAAAAATAAAACACAAAAAAATTGTCAATTTGAAAAAAAAAACAACAACAAAAAAACCAAATATATGCTGACAATTCGACAATGCAATCAGTAGGACACACTGCATATTACGAAGATCTTGAATTTTTTTTTAAAGTAACTTATGACGGTCAAAAATATTATAGGCAGGATCATAAGTACTAATTACTGTACATGGTCTTGAAGCCACCCCCTTAATGTAGAGTGATCTTATTGAATGCTGGAATTCAGTATCGTAAAGAACTGACATAGAAAAACAAACCTCTTTGCTTGACCAGAGGCCCCAGTAGACGAGGGCCCTTTCTTCAAAGTATCCTTTTCTTTGTCTCCAGATTCTGCTTTCTTAGAACTTTCTCTGGCTTCCTTCTCGACAGGATCACCCTTCACGCAGTCTTCCTTCTTACCATCTTTATGGTTCGCATTCATCTCATAATCCTTGCTTTCCTTCTCCGGGCTCTGTGCAATGACGTCCTGCCCATCTTTTGGCTTACTTGCTTCAGAATCTGTAATTTTCACATTTTTACCTGTTTCTAGGAGGTCATCACCATCAAAATCCAGAGTGATGGCATCTTCAGCCTGGATTGTGACCGAGATGTTGTCATCCTCAGCTTCTTTCACAGTCGTATTAGCTTCCATCTCTTCATGAGCTGTGTGATCAGCCTCAGCTAGGTTCCCTTCTGAAGGAAGAGGTTTAGATACTTCTTGTGTACCATCACCAGAACCTGCTATATCTAAGAGGATTTAACAGGAATAAATACGGCAAAACAAGAAGTTTAAACAATTTCATATTCATAAGCTAGAATAGGACCTAGAAAATATAAAGCCAGTTATTAGCACTGATGGAAGGTTAGGAAGAAAAACACAAGGGTATTAACTAACATAAACAATCCTTTACCCAGGATCACTTATTCTTCATGGAAAAAATGATCTCTAAATACAAATACCAAACAACAAAAGTGAGGAAATGGTTCCATCCTGAGGATACCAGCTCTTCATTTCTGGTTATAAGTTAATGGCATATGGAAGATTTTTTTTCCTCCATGAGAGAGTGACAAAAGTGCAGATTTGGTATTCAATGTTCAAATTATCTTGGGATTTAACCCTGTGACCTTCAGAACTCCCATGGTGACGTCTTGAAAGGTCACAGTCTGAGGATACCAATCGGTCTTCGATGTATTCAGGGCCTCATCTTTTTCGCTCTTCTTATTCAGTTCTTGTGTAGTCCAGAATCACATGGAAAACTGCTACAGGAGGCTCCAAAGATGGCCTGCTCCATAATGTTTAGGAAAGTGGTTATTTCCAGGCTTCATCCTGTCCAGTCAGTCCTGCAATTACCATTTTCAAAGATGTCTTGCATTCCCCCAAAATAGAAAGGCTTCGGGCATCTGAGATTTTCAGCTGGTAGCTTTACTTCATCATTTCTTCTAGGTTTTTTATTCTGCCTTGCTTAGAACCCTGTTCCATGTCCTTTCTAGTCCAAAGTAGGAAGATCCTTTGACGTCTTTCCAAGAACTCTTCCATAAACCTCATACTGACCACGTATTTTGCTACTGGTGTCCCTGCAATTGTATTGGATGAGATAGCTCTCCTAAACTACTGAAACTGTCAGAAGACTGTATGAATTTTCTCTAAGCAGCAAACAAAAAGTCAGTCTCCTGGTCACCCAACATTTTTAGGACTAGTTGTAAAATTAATTATCCACTACATACCAGGACTCCCAATAAGCACGTATAAGTTACTGCAGTGCCAGTCTTAAGAATGTAATCAACTTACCGTATGCTAGGAGTTATTTTTAAAAATAAAATTTAAATTGGGTTAAATAAAAAATGGCATTGTCCACTACAGTAACTGATATGTACCATTAAGTTAGAACATATCTTTAAAGTGTTAAAAAGAAAATTAAAACCAATTGAAAAATAAAATCAAGGTGCTAACTTAATTCATTAAGTTGATAAATTTGAAAATAAACTCATTTCAAAAATAAGATTTCAAATAAGGAATGTTTTATTTTCACATAATTTACTGTTTTTCTAAACGTCACCAATTTTTAAACTCTACTTAGCATCAAACATACCTTTCTCATTTTCTTCTTCCTCACCATCCTGAAATTCAAAGAATAATCAAATGTAAAATGAATTCACTTAAAACTGGATTTCAGTAATAGTACAAGATCTATCAAGTTTAATTGCTGAATGATTTAATAATGTTAGAGACACCTATCACTAACAAATACAGGATATTCCAATCAGAACTGAACCAAAACACATTTACAGAAATGTAGCGTATGTCTGGTATACATTATTTTACACAAGAAAACAGGCAAATCTGTCAGTGGTTATATCAACAATGAACTGGATTATTTAGTTTCACTACTCAAAACTAGTTTAAATAACCGGACTCTTACTCATATCAAAAAGCCACTAGGAATTCCCTGGCGGTCTAGTGGTTAGGACTCGGCGCTTTCACTGCTGGGTCTTGGGTCCGATCCTTGGTCTGGGAACTAAGATCCCACAAGCCGTGAGGCTCGGGCCCCCCACCGCCCCAAAAGAGAGGATGCAAAAAGACGCCAATAAAAAGCCTGCCCTGATTATTTTACATGACTCGGTTCAAAGGCACTCTTAGGACATACTATTCAAAATGTACCAGAAAATCTAACATGAAAACATATACTTTTCAAGGGATGGAATGCATATTAATAAACAAAAAACACTCCCTTCTTAGGCATCTCAGAAGTAGGAATGACTACAAGAGTAGTTTCAAATTCTTCATTCCTTTTTAATCTGTTAAAATGAATTCATAAGCTGTCTCATATACAATGGTGGTCAGCCACTTTAAAAATGGTATTTGTGCTAAGGTAATCAAAACAAGTGACACAATTTTTTTAATGGTTGGCTTTAATTTTAAAATATGTGATATTTCAATTTTAAAATTTGTGACATCACATAATCTAAAATTAAGCATGTGCTGGCTTGAAAACAAGAATAGCACAGAGGGGAAAATCTTTATTTACTCTACACCAAGCTAATATTACAAAAATAACTGAATTATGAAAAAACATTTCCCAAAATTAAAGATCATAACAAATAAGCTAGTAATATGCATTATAATCTCAGTAATGGAAAAAAATTAAGGAATGTTTTAACTTATAACTTTTAAAATAAAAGCTGAGTAGAAGTAGATTGTTTTCAGTCAAGGTGGTGTGAAGCTACCATACACGAAGCCTTAGAGTAGTGGTTCTCAAACTCTGAGTCTGTATCAGAATCCCCTGAGGACTTGGGATTGAGATTGAGATTGCGGAGCACCAACCCTAGAGTTTCTGATTCAAGTCTGGAGTATGGCCTGGGAATCTGCATCTCTAACAAGTTTCGGTGATGCTGATGCTGGTCCAGGGACTACACTTTAAGAACAGTGCCTTAGAGCAACAGCCTAGCAGGGAAATTAGACTGAAGGCAAAACTGAACTGTAAACAAAATTTTAAATGCCGCATTAATCTTATAACACAATTTTAGATTCATATAAAAGCATGCATTCTTTAAAAATGTCAAATATTTTACCATATGCTCAAAATTAACATTTGGGTAACATATTTCTGAGAAGTCATTTTAAAAATAATTTTTCAACTTTACGTTAACACATAAGTGCCCCAATTAGGAAATGACCAATTATACTGCAAACTAAAGTAACATGAAGGAAACTGAAAACACTGAAACAATTAAGCCATAAGCTTAGGAAGTAAAATAGTCCAAAACAAGTAGATTACTGACTGACAGCAATGTGAATCCTATTATGATGTAAGTCCATTATACTGTGCTCTAATAATCTCCTAATTGTTATGCTGGAATTTAGTTTTAATCATTACATTTCTAATGTGCAACAGTTGGAAAGGAAAGAAAAATGCTTTAACTTGGGTGGAGTGGTAGGCAGTGACAGCAAAGAAAGGATCAGTTATGCTGGAATTACTGATAAGTCTTTTTCTCCCAAACTCTCTTTTAGTCATTTATCTCAGAGGGATAAATAAACTGGAATATCTTAACTTTTACTTAAAAGCAGAATAAAGTAACTTAAAGAATGCAACTTGCCTCTCCTTTATCTACCTGTGATACAACAGCACACCACTTCCAAGATATTCTTTTAGAGATGCAATATTGATATGTTCAAGAAAAAAAAAATGGCCAAAGTATTTGCCATTTTTAAAAAAGTAAAATTTAAAAAAATACTGTGATGTAAAAAACAAAATCTTTCTGCTGTACTTTCTGCCAATTAGAAATGTTATTTCTAGCTGCTAAAATAATTGGTAAGGTTTGCCTTACTTTGCTCAAGAATTTTTGGGTATCTATCCTAATTACTCAACAGGTCTTCCGAAGGGTTTCACAACTTTAGTTTCTCAAAATAGTAGTAACACTAGCCTTATTACATATATTTAAATGTCCCTAGGAAAGGAGTCTGAGCCAACTTCCAGAAAACAAACTGATTACAATGGGGGTGAAGCACAAAAACAACTAGGGTTAGTAGAAAAGATGAGCCACATACCAGTGCATATTTGCGTTATTGTTCAGTATGTGCAGTAAACATAGCACTCACTACTAAGGTTAAACCATTCCTTACAATAAAGAAACAAACCAAGAAATACAAGAAATACAGTGGAAAATTTTCCCTGTAAATGATATATAGGCACAGACATGACATGTACCTTATTTGAAAATAATTTTCCTCCACTGAAAACAGATGTTTTCAGAATAAGGAATATGGTAAATAAGTAACCACAATGAAAAGCATCCTTTTAAATTAACTACTTTTTGTGCTTATCTTGAAAAAATGTATTTCACATATGAAAATGAAAACAAATGTCTATAATGTTCATGTTGTTTATCTTTGTAATGGGATCTACAACGCTTAAGTCAAATTTGAAAATAATACAGAAAGCTTCTCTATTTTTATTTCATTCTAGGAGCAGCAATGACTCGTGAGAGATAAAGACAAGCCTAGGACTTGTTTTTCAGTTAACAAAGTGTTTACTATATACCCATTCTATTACCTTCCCCTAGGTTAATCTTGTGATACATGTACATATATGTGCTAAGTAAGAAAACCTCTTCTGGAAGGCCTCCTTTCCCCTGACTTGTATATAAACACTGTATTCAGTCTGACTAATTTACAATAAACCTTCAAAATAACCCTAAACCACTAACTACGTGCTATCTATCTGACAATATGCTAAAGACTGTGGGAAATACAAAATACAAAATACCTGGCACATAATAAGCACTTAACAAATATTTGTTGAATGAATTTACTGAATAAATTCAGTAAATAAATGTAGTGTAAGACACTGCTGTTTTTAGGTGGAGGGACTGAACTAACTGCAGCACTGTTTAAGTACAATGGAATTCAGAAAACAACAATTACGAGTGTGGAGTCATTTAGTGAAAAGAATACCAGACTAGGCACCATGAGACATAGGTATTTATTCTGTCTTTACCACTAAAACAGTTGTACTCTGTGGTAGTGTCATCTACCTAGGTGAATTTTACCTATGAAATAGAGATAACATATGACCTAAATAGGATATATAGAATTAAATAAGGGGTGTAAAAAGTTCTCTGTAAACAGTAAAGCACTACATGAGAGAGATATGAGAGAGAGCTTTATGAAGGAGACAGAGATAAGTCTGGCTTTGAGAGGTATATAGACTTCATATGACCAAAAAAGGGACGGCCCTTCAAGTTAATGAAACATTAGGGGCAAAGGCAAATGGAAAAAGGAATATACATGATGCAATCATAGAAGATTGACAAGATTGACACTAGAGGAAATTTTTAAGAATTAAAGCATTACCAAATAGAAACATTTTGGAGAAAATTTTCCAAACAATTCTCAAGTAACTGATACCTTCAAGCAAGTAAAACAATACTACAAGTAACCACTAATTACACATGTACTATGTGCCAGGGTATATGATTGATCTTCACATCAGTCTAGCAGGTAGGACTTACAATGTTCATTTTACAGACATAGAAATTGACTAAGAAAACATGCCCAAACTCACAATATTATAACTAACAGAATGCAAACCAAATTCTACCTGGTGTGACAAACTGCTTAGAGGCTAACACCTGAAAGCTAAAGATTTAAGCTTCAAGTCAAAGCCCGAAGACTGGCTTTAAATAAATATATCCCTATACAAAGGCACTGCCTATTTACTTATATTTTTAAAAACAAGTAATAAAAGGATAAATCCTGAATTTTAGAAAGTTCACCAATAAGGGGACGGGTGAAGGGGACGTTTTTGAATATATCCTGTCTCTTAGATTTGACTTTGGAACCACGTAAATATTTTAAATAATTATAAAATTAAATTTAAAATTATAACTTTTTATTTTGAAATAATTATAGACTCACAAGAAGTTACAGATTAATTTTTTTTAAAAACAATACTTAAACATTAAAAATAAAATGAAACAAGTCAACCTAAATATGTATTAGTTGGTGATCATACAGAAGACTAGTCTAAAACACAGTGATTTGTTTGTTCCTAGAGGGGTACATCCTTAGGAGAGATACAACTGGGAGGAAAAACCTTAAATTATTTTCAGAAATCACACTGGTGGTGGTGTTGGTATTATCATTCTAGGACTACTGTATATATTATACACTGTGAGATAAAGAAAATAATTAACTTAGAAGTATCCTTATGAACTCAAAAATCTATTTTATCTTAGAAGTAAAAACCAACAAAAACAAGCAAACAAAAAACACATTCTCTAGCACTGTACATTGAAATGGCCTAGAAAACATGAATAACCCAGTGGCAATGAAATACCCCTACCATGGAGATTATTGTCTTGAAATACCATTTACCACTAAAAGGAAAAAAACGGCTAATTACAGGTCTGGAGCAAGAAATGGAACATCTTTACCAGAAAGCACAGAAGCAAAGACTACTAGGATCATGTTGAAAGGACTCAAAATCCAACTTGAAGAGGTTCTCACTGGCTACAGATGGGACAATTTGAGCATTAATAAGGATAATAACTACAATGGACTGAAATACATTAAAAATATTTAAGTCCATGAGTTCAAAATGAAACTATGGGAGAAAAAGGAAAAAAAAAAAAAACCTCATTAGTCACTATTGGAGATGCTCATGAACCAGCTCATTATTTTGAAAATTGGTAAATAAAAGAAAAATAATCAAACATATATCCCGCCTTTCTTTGTAAATGGTACCACGGGGTAACCAAATAGCAGGTGAGGAGAAGTTTCTCTTTCCAAGGAACATTCCAGCTAACAAATAAAGAAAAAAATGACAGAATTAGAATATCACCGCTTTGATCTCCCTAAATAATCAGTGCAGTATGGATCATCAATGATTGGTACCATTATCAAGAAGATACAGTCAAACATTATGTGTATCCAAATAGAAGAATACAACACTACCTGGGAATTAGTTGTATGTCTTGGGAGGATGGAGATGGGGCCGCAGGAATCAGATAGTAAACCTCTGGATCCTATAACCAACTTACCAATTTACAGGAAATACAGTAAACAGAGTTGAACGAATCCATAGGAATGTAATCAGCAAAATATAGACTTTGGAAGCTCTATGACTTGTCAAACTATGCTAGATGCTCTTTTTGTAAACATTTTTATTGAAACAGCCATCTCCATTCATTTACCTAATGTCTGTGGCTGCTTTCACACTACAATGGCAGAGCTGGATAGTGGTGACAGACCATATGGCCCACAACGGCTAATGGCCTTTTCTACCTGGCCTTTTAAGAAGAACTTTGCCAACTCTTGTTCTATAGGATAAACAACTCAATTTCTTTAACAAATAAGATAGCAAGGGAAAAAAGATGGAGAGAAAACCTATAGATTAAAAGAGGCCTAAAAGACATTTCAATCAATCACAATGTCTCGATCTTATTTGTATCTGGATTCAAATAAAACCTGTTTTTTAAAAAAAATTTGGACAACTGAGTATTTGAAGATATTAAAAATCATGTTTTAGGAGTAATATTGTAAAAAATAAGAGTTCTGAAATTTTGAAATTTTTACATACAGAAATTTTTAAAGTGAAATATGATGTCTGGAATTTGTTTCAAAATAATGCAGAAAAGGGGAAGTGAACAGAGGTATAGATGAAATAATACTGCCCGTGAACTGATAACAGCAGAAACTGTGTGATGGGTACACTCTATGCAGTATTCCTTAACATACGTAGTAAGACAATACATTCATTAATCATGTTTAGAAGCATCAGATCATGATGGAACTCAGATACATTCATATATATTTCTAGATATTCCACTATACATTATTTAGGAAGAGGAAAAAGGTCATTTTACTTAAAACTTCTCTGAAGATGTAACCTCCCTTTTGATATGATAAGGCAAAACTTGCCCCTTGATGAGAAGTATGTGTTATTTCATTCTCAGGATGGAATGGGAGCAAGGCCAAATCTAGCCCATAAAAATTTGCAAAAATTAGAAAAAGGCACTCATTCCTTAAGATACTTCTATCTGTTAAATTTCTACAATAAATATATAATCTATTATGAGAATGGGGACCCTTAGATGTGATGCTTTCACACACTCACAACCTGTGCAACTGTAAGAGAGGCCCTTGATGAAAATTTAAAAACTCGTTGCCAAAGAATATGAAGAGTTCAACTTTACCTTTTTGCAAATTAGTAATCTAGAAAAGGTACTCCTCCAATCTGGGAGTTGATCTTCCTCATCTACTTTTCATCATTCAGAAATGAATGTACCTGAGGATGATAGTATGGGGGACAAGTCTACAGACTTTCAGAGTCCTAATATTTCCTTCCTGAATATTCCAAAATACCAAAAACATTTCTCCCAGAAATGCAATTTCTCCCCCATTGCAATAAACACAGAGAGCCAATATATAGCCTCACCAGCATTTCAAAGGCAAGAGAGCTACAGGAAAGAAGGCAGGACCAGAGGCAATCAGCTAAGCAGTCTGTGAATATACGCCCCATTATATACTCTTCCAGTAAATATTAGAGTGAGGAAATAACACAGCTGGATCACTATTTTTTCTAAATCTAGTAAACAGAGGGAATCCCTATCTCTATTTGAAAGAATACTATTTAAAGAGGGTACATGAACAAGGCATTCTTGAGTACAGATATGAGAAAAAGACAAAGGATAATTTTTAGTAGAGAAATTGAGCTATAAATGTGTTTACAGCATCTGTACATCATACTTTAAAATGTACACTATGCGTATCACATATACCAAAACCAAAATCTAATACAGAATAGAAGAGTTGTCATTTTCTACACACACATACACACATACATATCCCAAGTAAATTAACTGAACAGAGATTTTTATCATTTTTATACTATGCCCACCCTAGGAGTGTTAAATTAACAAAATTTTAAAGCTTTGAAAAGGATATTAGTACTTTTAAATGATTTATTTTATACCAAAGTGACCAAAAAATATCAAGGAGTGTGAAGGCTTCCCAAAAGACTGGTAACTAGAGTCATGTTTTATACAAAGGATAGACTGTTTTTATTTTTATTTTGAAAATGGTAGGAACCTTGTTGTAATGACTTCCAATTACCTCTATGGCAACAGAAATTTCAGCTGCCACTTTAAAGTATTTTGTATATACCACATAAGTAACTCAGTATTAAATTTAAGGCAATTTTATGAATTAAAGAATTATGAAGTCAAAATAAGATTCCTTTTCCAAGCCCTTCCACCCACAATATCAAATTCATAGGACTAAATGTAAACTTACTTGGGCTGTTAGAAAGGTATCATCTTCACCTTCTTGAGCTTCAATTTCCTAAGTAAAAGGGTATACAACAGCTTTGCTTTACAAAATATCTGGGTAACATGAGAATGCTTTTATGCTATACCCGATTATCACTTGCCTCGTGTTCTGTGCAGGGTCTATGGATACCATGGGTCCTAAGTCAATGCTTAATAATTCAGGCTATATTTTTTATGCCAACAGAAACGCTTAGTCACATTGATAAAAGAATTAGAAAAATGTCCTTCATGAGCCCTTCATTTATTAGGCTAGGTAGAACGAAGTGTTCTAGGTAGACCGAAGTGTTCTAAGCATGAATACTGACCCCCTAATCCCTTGATTTTCTTAAGATGTACTAACATACTTCAAAGCAGGACAAATGATCTATTTCATTTAAAGAAAAGGTTTAAAAATTATATGCTTTTAAGTTAAACCTTCATAAGTAATTTCCTCACCCTTGATAATAACCAAATAAATGCAAATTAGTCTTTTATATCTACTAAAGTAGTAAAAACAAAACAAACCAAAACTACCAGCTTATAATGTTAGCAAGGTCAGAGTTAGATTGGTACACTCATTCATAGCAGGGTAGTAAACAACTTAAAACTTAAATATCCCAAATTAAAGGAGGAGCTATTAGACACATAGAAAACAGTCTAATAAACTGCGGTGTAACACAAGAATTATGAAGTCATTACGATATGTTATGTGAAAATATTATATAGAATAGCAACTCATGGCATGATAACTACTAGGTAAAAATATATTCATATGTGGAAGATAATAAGCAAAAATAAAAGGGTCATCTTAGATGGTAGGAGTCTGGGTGATTTATAAATAACTTTAAAAATATATTTTTTGTAAGTTCTGTGACTTTCACATTGAACTAGAAAAATACTTTTTTATTATTTAGTACTTAATTTAACTGTGTCACGTTTTAAAAAAAACTGGCTAAAGACCTGACTTTCGATGTCCTCTTTTTCTATATCTTCTATTGCTTCTGCCTCTATTAATTCATGAGCTCTCTTGTTCTCTTCTGCAGAAAGTAATTCCTTGGAATGCACATTTTCTTCTTCATTTTCACCAAATTCTTCAGAGTCCTTTAGTTCGTCATTTCCATCTTGTTCATGTGCCTCTTGATGCTCCAATTCACAGTCCTTTTAATGGTAAGAAAATTTGGTACAACTCGAGGCAAAGTACTATAGGCTATCCACCAAACCTTTTTGGTAATTTACATCCCTAAATGTTTCACTTTTATCATATTTTGACATTATTCCCAAAGTCAAAGTTCAATCATTTTATAGGACACACTAACTGTGTCTTTAAAAATAGAGTGGGTCTAATACCAAGGCCATTAAACTATGCATCTGAGTTCCCAAATCTCTTACACTGAAATACATACACACTAACTGGATTGCTCTCAAGTTCCAGTTGTTTAATATTTACCATATCACATACTTGTACGAGCTGTCCTTCAAGACATGGCTTCAAAGAAATGACTTCTTTTCTCCACATGTCAGTTTGATTTAACTTCAAAGACCAAAGAAATCTTACATACGATAATATAAAGTTTATTTCCGATTAATAATAAGGAATCCTAACTGTTACACCAATGTCTGCTCTTAGAAAATATGCAAATAATTAATCTAAATGTATTAGCTTTGAAATCTACCACTATGCCACAAAGCTGATTAAGCAGAGGAACATAGGTTGGGATTGCCTCTGTGAAAGAATATGTTTGCCCTTCAAAGTTTAAGGATACAAGGGTACCTCAGTAGAAACAAAGAAAAGCAGAAATCTGCCTAGTTCCCTCTTTGATTAACTGCAGAGAAAGGGTTGAAAGCAATGAACATTCCTTCCTCCTTTCCTATTCTCATGGCACATCTAGCAGATTTAACAAAAAGTTTCTGGGTTAAATGGGGAAAAGTGCAGGGGTATAACTATTAATCATTCATAGCTGAACTGCAATGAGTGAATAGAAATTTCTGGTGGGCACCGAGAAGAAATACGATTGTTCTGGAATATGGAGTGCTTGGGGAGCAGGGCGTCTCTGGGACAGAGGTTTAACCAGCTTCACTACCTATGGGTGGCGGAACATAGGGGATTGAAAATGGAGTAGGTGGTTGGTTATATGATGGTAGAAGAATAGGTGCAAAACAAAAGAAAATCACAAGGGAAGTCACTGAGGGAACTTCATCTACTCTGAAGTGCCAACTTTGACCATTCTCCTCACCTATAAGTAGAAGTAATTCCTATAGTATTCATATATCTAAGCAATAGGTGATATTTACCTACCACTACTGTATAAATTCCAAAACTGCCAACTCTGAGAAACAGGGAAAGCATATTCACTCAATTTTTATCAAATTCATCACATACGCAGATACTTCCAAAGGGAAAAAGAAATATAAGAAGAGTGAAGATATATTTAAATAGGATTTTTTTAAAGCTCTTTTTTCTTCTAGACATTATGAGACCAGGTTCATTTAACAATTACACAAAGGCATCCTTTGCAGTACATATAAGAGACAGCAATATTACATCTCGTAATGTTTCAAACGACTGAAACATTTTTATGAATTGAAGAGCTGAAAGGAAGTTAGAAATGTGAAAACTAAAAGGGTTTTTACTAAGTCACAATGCTTTTCCAGCTTATGGATAATTTTGGCTTAATCATGCACTCACTAGTGTAGATAACTAGAGAAAATAAGAGCAAAGGAACAAACCTAATGGAAGATATATCACAAGGATAAAAGAATACAAAGATTGAAGAGTTCTTAAATGCTCAAACGAAAGCTGGTTACAGACATGCAATCATCAATTTTAATGGATCCCTGAGCAAACATTTCCTAAACTATCTGACTGCAGGGCTAACTCCTCAACCAAACATCTCTCTCTCTGTGCCTGCTCTCAAAGTGCAAGATACAAAGCACTGAGACGCATGGTGCTGTGTGGCTTGTGTGTATATAACGTAGGGAGGGTAGAGAGCTAGACCGTAGGAAAGATGGGTGGGTGAATGGACTTGAGCTGGCTTCATGGTGGAGTACACAGACATCCCAAGATGTTACGGCAATATGGCCTAACTGTACACAGAAAACGGAAATACATGGGTGTAAATGTACATAATTTAAGAGGAACTATGCTCATTAAATAATTCCTGCAAATGCCACACTACCTAAGATCTAATGATCAGTAAATAGCAGATCACACTTCATTAAAATGAAAACAAACAAACAAAAATCTAACTATGATTAAAAATAACAGTATATAGAACTGCCACAACCTCAATTAAAATTAAAATACTTCATATTTCTGGTTTGTCAGTTTTAAAATACATTCTTTTTTAGCCAATAAAGACCTGGCTTATCTTTAAAGGGCAAAACAAATTTCTTAATCTGATCTTCACCAAGTAGCAACACATCAGCAACTTTCTCCATTTTAGGGACTACATTATTCTAAGTTCTGTTTGTTATATACGAAAGCTAATGCGATGGGCAGTACCTTGTCCAGGAACTAAGATAACAATTGTCCTGTAGCTGTTCCTCTGGCCCCTATGTCTCAGATTTCTACTTAAAGGCTCGGACAAACATTTTTTGCTTTGTCTCATTTAACTAAAGATAAAGTTATTTATTATATTTCTCAACTATGAGAATTAATAAGATTGACAATATTACGTAAATCTCTATCATTATTTTACCTACATATTTCAGTGTCTATTGTTCAAGTAAAATGCATGAATTCATCATGCAAAATGCTAGGCTCAAAATAAACATCTTAACCTGTGTAATTAACACTTTACCTTGACAAAAGCATCATCTTCCACAGAAGCATCTCCACTCAACTCATCTGCTTCCTGTTTTTTACCTGCGAAAGAAGGAAAATGGGCTAACAACCAATATTTTATTACTTTAAAAGCAAAAAACATTCAGAGAAGTTTACCCCGAGGTACCACTCTCCACTCCCAAATCATCTGACAAAGCTAATGCCAACTGCTTATAAACCACCTGGCCACAGCTGTCTCAAACAAAAAAAAGCTTTATTAACAATGTCATGCTGTTTCATTTCACTAAAATAAACTGTACAATTAATCCTACATATGAACCCATCATCTTAACCGACTTGACATATGAGATACATTTTTTACACCACTCAAATTCTCTACCTCCAATTCTCCCAGAAGTAGCAGCACCTTTCAAGTTATCTACTATTTGTATACATAACCAGACATCTGATAGCTAAATTCAAGACTCATATCCCCCATAAAGCCTTCCCTAAGTTCTCCTTGTCAACAAGCTTTCTCTAAAATAAAATTCTCACACTTGACACCTCACAATCCATCAACTGATTATACATTGCCTTGTACTCTCAAGTACATATTGCTTCACCATTTAAAAAAATACCTTAAGTACAGTGACTGCTTTTATGCTTATTTTGTGTTTCTCCAAAGGCCTAAATATAAATAGTCCTGGGTGCTTAACATAATGACTGATTTAACTGATTTAAGGCAAGTAGAAATTACTTCAGACCAAAAACTGTCAAGAGCTTCTAGAGAGACTACAGGCCTCCCTGACCCAACCATCATCTTCAAAACTTTGCAAACTGGTGGTTGGAATTTTAAAAATGTTTTCCACATCAGAAAAAAAAAGTTTTCCACAGAGCCAAAGCTAAAAGTTTGTGTTTTCAAGCTAGTCCACAAAAATCTACTAATTAAATAACCCATAATGTATCAGAAATGCTGTAAAAAAAAAAATCACAGCTGCTAAAATTTTACTATTAAATTTTTATTGATTTTGAGATGTTAATGAATGTTCTTTCCTGAGGCTAACTAATCAACCTTTCCTTTGCGCAAAACAGGAGTTGCCATGTCTCAAGCTTCCATGACCCCCAGAGTAGAGGGTTTAGTCGTGAGGTAACTGTAAAAAAAAGTCAGGATGCCTCCCTTTCCCATGTCTCCTCACCAGCTCCTATCTTGCATCTACTCCCAATTTGAAATCCTTTCCATGAATGAGAGATAAAAAGCAAAACAAGATACTGGTCCTTTCCAAATATGTGAAAAGATTAAGAATAAAGAGTTTTCTTTTATCCACTGAGGTAAAAGAGGTCTTCATATCCCTGAGGGCTTGTGTGAATCAAAAGAGAAACAAAATGTGGAGCTTAGTGGCATTTGTATTTTAGAGAAAATACAAATTAGAAGTTACTATAAGGGCAACAAGAGAGCTGTTCCTTCCTTACAAAAGAAAACAGTATCAGGTGAGAAAGAGCTCACTAAATTGTTTTATCACGTTTAGAGAAAGTTCCATAATATAAAAACTTTAAAGATGCTACCCTTGAGAAGAAATAAGCTTTTTAAAACTATAGGATTGGGACTTCCTAGTGGTCCAGTGGTAAAGAATCTGCCTTCTAATGCAGGGGACGAGGGTTCGATCCCTGGTCAGGGAAGTAAGACCCCACACGCCACGGGGCAACTAAGCCCACATGCCACAACTACTGAGCTGGCGTGCCACAACTACTGAGCTGGCACACCTCAACTAGAGCCTGCATGTCACAAACTACAGAGCCCACGCGCCACAACTAGACCCCATGGCCCTGAAGCCCGCGCAACACAACGAAGAGCCCACAGGGCTCAACGAAGATCCCGCGTGCCGCAACTAAGACCCAACACAGCCAAAAATAAATTAAATAAATAAAATAAAACTATAGGATTCCAGCCCCCAACACACACACCACCAAATAACCTATAGAGTAGAGCTTTCGGGTGAACTCCTTCAGATCATTTGCAAATACTATTTACTCTTTACAAACATAAAATGCTTTATAATTTGCAAAGTCCTTTATTTTTTTTAAATTTATTTTATTATATTTTATTTTTGGCTGCATTGGGTCTTCGTTGCTGTGCACGGGCTTTCTCTAGTTGTGGTGAGCAGGGACTACTCTTCGTTGCAGTGCGTGGGCTTCTCACTGCGGTGGCTTCTCTTGTTGCAGAGCACGGGCTCTAGGCGTGCAGGCTTCAGTAGTTGTGGCTCGCATGCTCTAGAGCGCAGGCTCAGCAGTTGTGGCGTACGGACTTAGTTGCTCCGCAGTATGGGGGATCTTCCCAGACCAGGGCTCAAACGCGTGTCCCCTGCATTGGCAGG
>NC_041224.1:52091515-52106586 GCF_002837175.3 Physeter macrocephalus
GCATTGGCAGGCGGATTCTTAACCACTGCGCCACCAGGGAAGTCCTGCAAAGCACTGAAAAAAAAAGGTCAACTGATTTTTCCTAGCACCCCATGGTACATAGGGCCGGTAATCACAATTTTACAAAAGAGAAAATGAACCCAAGGTTACACAGCTTGCCCAAAACTAGTAAATGGCATTGTCAGAACTGAAGCCAAGGCTTCTCATTTCCAGTCTTAAATTCTTTCCACTTCATGTTACTATGACCTACTTAAAAGACATTATTCTAGCAAGCAGTGGTTAATTAACTCAATTTAAAGATACCATCTTGGAAATGGCAGCCCTCAGCATGACAAGCTACATATACTATGCACACTCCATGGTGAGTTTCACTTGCCTTAGTTTACTTAAAGGAAAACCAAATTACACTACATCAACCAAAACAACAACAGCAGTCACTACCACTGCTTAAGCAGCTTCCACAGTGCAGACACTAGGATAAATGCTTCATATGTATTAATGCATTTATTTTATCCTCTTAACTAGCCCCATTTTACAAAACAGGAAACTAATGCTGAAAAGTTAATCAGATTACAAACTTAGTAAGGGTAGTGCTCCAGTTTAATCCCAGGCCTATTCCCACTCCTCAAAAACCACAAAACCATTGATGTTCAAGTAGCTACAATGTGCCAGTTGTTAAAAATGTTATCTCTTTTAGCATGAACACATACTACACAGCCACATCCATAAAATTTTAAAATGTGAGAGTCACAGAGATTACGTAACTTGCCCCATGACAAACAGGCAACAAGAGGCAGAGGTACACAAAAAGGTCCAAGTTTGCTATCCCTTATTGTTTTTAACAGCTGTATCACATGGACACAAAGTGTCATAAGCTTGTAAACATAAAAACCACAAGGAGGAGATTTTCAAACATACAGTGATGAAACTTTAATAATCTGATAGGTACATAATATTTAAGAAAACTGACATTTCACACACTAGTTTTTGACTCCTCTCATGACCTGTAACACTGCACTTGTTTACACATGAATTAGAAACTATACTGTAATTTCTTCCTTTATGAAGAAAAGTATCACCCCTCCACCATACAAAAATAATTCACATCTTAAAAAGCTATGATGTTCCTCATCCAGCCCAGAACCTAGTACAATGCTATATAATAAGTAGATACTCAAGCATTATATATATCCGGACCGACAATGGTGTAGGTTCTAGGTTGGATGCTAGCAGTAAACAAGGTCTGGGTTTCTATTCAGAATTTCTATCAGCCCTCAATGGGACAAAAGTAAGACGTGACACGCCAGTCAAACTAGCATCGTGTGCAACCCCATCCTGTCAGTAAGGACTGTAAACTACAACTTTAATGATGTTACAAAGTACATCGACAGATTCCTAACTTTTATGATGTCACAGATAAGAAATAACTTAAAAGAAAAATCAAATCCCACTTAATTCAACAAGCACCACCAGCTTAGGCACATTTTTGTACAGTCAGTAATCGTTTATACCCCATATCCCATTTAAGCCTGTGCTATGAAAGCTCCTACAACAAACTAATAAATGAATCTTTTGTCCTTCAGGGAATCTGGCATATACCACATAAATGGGAACTGGTCCAAAGCAAAGTAGCACCACCAGGATGAGGAAGCTAACTAAAAGTGCAATGTAGTCGGAAGCCTAACTTTAATGCTCTGAGGAACAAAACTAGAAAATAAATTGAGTAGTAAAGATAGTCTGAATAGCAAAATAAAAAATGGAAGCAAAATTACTTATCACATCTCAAACTATCATAGTAGTAACATATAGTTGTTTTGAAATTTCACTGCAATGATTTTAGGGTCAAAAGTAAAATGGTAAAGTAAAAATGTATACACCAAAGGAAGACGACACTAGAATACCTCCTTAATCATGCAACGTTGTTTGTATGGGTCCACAAATCCTTAGTGAAACCACTGGGGCCAGACATGTTTCAGAACTGTCAGATTTTAAGAGAGTACAATAGTATATATACCATTTGTTAATTTAAACCTCCCAGTGGCTTCTGGAACAGTTTCTCTCAATCAATCACGGAAACATTTGTGCAATGAAATATATGAATATTAACATCAATTAGGATAAATCAAGACTATAAGTAGCCTCACTTTTGCCACCAAACTTAAGAAAACACTTCATTTTCAGAATGTTTGTATTTCAGAATTAACAATAAAGAATTCTGGATGGCAATTTGGTTTCCTCCTTCAAAGGCAAACTGGTCCTTACAAGGTTTGGTAATTTTCCTTTTTAAGTTCAGAAATACCTCCAGAAACAAAATGAAACGAAAAATCCACTTAACAAGTAGATTTTAAAGTAATTTTGCCAAAAAAATTTTGTGGCTGAGTAACTTTTCCCCTAAACATTTACAGAAGCTATGAAACGTAGAAAATGTTCAGTCATAAAATTTCTGTTGGATAAGAGGGGGGAAGACTCAGAGACCAGGCCAAACTGAACAACACTGATGTTTCCAGCAACAATCTCTCCTCAACTGTATGAAATCTTAAAATAATCACGTACTATGCCTTGTGTTAACCATTTGCATATGGGTTTTAGTCTCTCTTCTATTAAAATGGTATTTCACTAATGAAATCAGTTTTCTAAAAGGCTTCGCACACTGTCTTAAACATAGCAGTCATCCAATAGGTCATTTTATTATTTTTTAAAAATCTACCATAAAGATAATTCATACTCATTATAATAAAATAAATCTGGAAAACACCAAACGTATATTTTTTAAAATCTCTTAACTGTGTCATCTAAAGACAACCAAACTGAACATCCACACACTTGTGAGCGTTTGCACAAGATTTTAAAAGGCAGCAAGAATGTAACTGAGTTCTTAACAGATTACTTTTCTATCCTATCGATAAAAAGAAAGTAGCACTGCTTAACTCAGCATTATTGTGAGCATCAAATAAAGCAATGTGAAAGTTTTCTGAAAACTGTAACAGAGAAGTAATTGCAAACTAACAGGCAGAAAGAGATGAATGAAAATGATGCTAAGTTTTAAGCTGTAATCTAGAGCAGCCAGTGGTTCTTAACCCTAGCTGCATGAGAATCACCTGGGGAACTTTTAGAAAATACTGATTCCTGGGCCCCCAACAGAGTAACCAAAACCAACTCTCTGGGGGGCAGGAGCCTGGTATCTGTATTTTTAAAAACGCAAATGACTCTAATGTAGAGCACTGAGCATAACTGAAGAAGTTGGAGTGAGAAGAACATAAAAGGTTACCGTTTTCAGATTCTCCAAACTAGAAAAAATTTAAATTCTACCTACCTTCAACAAAACACCTTGAGTAGGTATGAACCGGTATTAATTCTCGACAAGGTGAAAAAAAAAAAAAAATCCTTAAACATAAACCTCCTATGAGTACATGCACATGTACATAATATACCTTAGATCATGTTATCTGTGATAAAATCCGAGTGGTGGAATTATGGGCAATTATCACTTTTTTTATACTTTTCTGGATTATCTAATTTTTAAAATGAAAACATTTCACTTTTATAATCTGGAAAACAATTCTGTGAAGCCATAATACAAACTACTATTCCAGGTTACCAGAACTGCCACATAAGGCTAACTCGGGCTGTGGAGTTTATGGTGTGAATGGTTAACTCCCGGAATTGCACCATACCGAGGCCCTTTTATTGTAATGTGTGACTATAATTTAACTATAATTTAGTTAAATTATAGTTAACTATAATTAGTTAACTATAATTTAATCAACTTATAGTTGATTAAATAAATCAGCAAATTTCAGCCTTAAACCCTAAGCCATTGTTCAGTCTCTTCATTAAAGTCATTTCTGATGCCACCAACTGGTAATATTGACTGCTTTTTCCTCTAATTCCTGGACAATTCTCATTTTATTTATTTATTTATTTAGGTACCGAAACCCGGGAATTCTCACTTTATTTTACATGAGTTCATGAAAGAGAAGAAAAAGTCTGAAGTCTTCTGTCCTTAATTCAAAATGCCTAGGAGATGAATGACATGGGAGAAAGACACTGTCATACAGTACCAGAAAATTTTATCTATCTCCCCACCAGGATCCTTGACACACACCATATTTGACACAATAAAATAGCTGAAAAAAGTACAAAAGTGCTTTGATAATAAACATAATCCACCATATATAACTGCATAAGTCAAATGCAGGTTTTAATAGCTGAGGTAAAAGGGCCTGATTTTGTGAAATGAAAATGACATACACAACTTCTGAGGCTGGACAATATTCCAGCAAAAGTTATGAGGCTTTCCAACACAGCAACAACTTGGTGAGGGATAAAAGGCGAGTGCCATGATTCACGTACTCTACAAGTAAGTACATTTCACAACCAGTGTTTAAGGAGAAGACACTAGTGCTGTTGAGAAAAGCACCTTAAAAAGAAAAACTGTTTGGAAAATAGTAAAGACTATTAATCTCTGATAGACTGCTGCCTACAAAGAAATATGCAATTAAAATAAGCACCAAAAGAAATATTTTTAAAAGCAGTTGTTAAGAAAGTCATCATATGGCCCTCAGTATTCATTCAACAAACCTGTTATGTGCCAAGCAATATGCTAGGCATTACAGAGACTAATGTAAATAAAAGACTATGTCCTCACCCCCACAAAGCTTCTAGCCCAGTGGGTACCCAAAAAAGATTTATGACAATTTTGTCCCCAAAATGCTTCTCAATGCCACAGTTCTGATTAAAGTTTCCTTAACATCCAAACACACAACAGTTTTTAAAAAAGCAAGCATTACAGTGCACTATGATACTAAATTATATGAAATTCATTTTATGTGGTTGATTACTATATTCTTATTCGGCATACAAATTTTAGAAAGCTTTACACAGTAAACATGTAATTAATTATACTGAGTGTGGTACTTTCCACACATAATCAGGCATTATGTTTGGATAAACCTGTAACCCCAAAATATACTTGTTTCTATAGTGGGAACAAAACAGATTTTATATAGCAGTTTGAATCTTTTTTAAACCTGCAAGCATTTTAAGTGAGTGATATGCTGTTTACAGGTGAACCAAAAGAAAGTTTACACCTATAATCTCTAAAAGAAGCTAATGAGGAGTTAGCTCTACCTGTTCAACTGCTTTCTTAATACACACCCAAATAATGACAGTAACTCTCACTGGTGAAGTGCTCTTCTAGGTTACTTATTAAAAATTTCATAGCAAAGAGAATGTGAAAAGACTCAGAAGTGAGAACCAATCTAAGCTTAAAATTTCACCCCACTAACTCTATGCAAATAAATTTTACAAATATGTTAACCATAAATATTAGGACCCGCTATAACGTTATCAACATTTGTTACAAGTTTGTGAGTTTGTGCTTGTAATAACAGCATTTAAAAAAATATTCTACAATATACTTAAGAATGCAGATTCCTTTTCCTCTAATCTGTCAAAACATAATCATTTTAATACAAAAAAATTGTTTGAGAAAGTGACTGCACTTATAAGAGAACGAGCTTAATATTTCACCTACGTAACTTTTCAAGACCCATGAAGCTTCTCTTGCCTTATCATTTGACATCATTTAATTTTATTGCTACAGTAAGCCACATCATCATAAGAATTATTTATTTTGCCTAACAAGCTATTAAATGTGGTGTCTTGCTGTTGTCTACATGACTGTCTCTAATCCCTTTCTTTATTCTTATCCTTTTCTAGTATTCCCAGCTAAAGATATCCATACTGACTGAGGACCTATGAGTTTTCCTGTTCCTTCCTTATACATCTATTTTAGCTAAAAAAAGAATTTTTCTTCTGGCTCCTAGCTACATATAATTATTAAATTTCAGAATTAAGAGACCCTTACAGATGGTCTAGTAAATTTTCCAATTTTATAAAAAGGAAGTATACCCATTGAAGGAAAAGTAGTATGACCAAGATGCAATTACTTTCAAGATAGATACTGCTAAGTGAAATAAGATGTGACAAAAAGAACATCATATTACAATACTATTTAATTTCTTGAATCCTTAGTTTTAAAAATCTGTTAATTATTGATATTTTTAAAAGTTTCCCTATTCAAGTTTGATGTCTAAAAATTATTTTTAAACTTAATTTAAAATTTAAAATAATCTTACTTATAAGCATCTTAACTGTAAACTAATTCAAACTAGGTTCTTAGTTTGGGATTTACATTATGTTCTTTCTCATTCACAGGATTTTCAGAACAATGATAAATGGAACTCAAGGAGACAAGAGCTATTTATCACACATGTCCCAGAATGAGTCTCATGAAGTACTCAGTTGTAGTGTGCTGCAGACAATTAATGTTACGACTCCTGACTAAATACTACAAGATACCTTAACATCAGAGTTACGGAAATATTAAATTTCAAGTATCCTTATAATCCATATAAGAGGAAAAAATTAACAGACTTATATATATACACACACATACATACACATATACATATGTATACTGAAAAACTTCTTAAAATGGTAATTGCTGAATTTATTGCTAAAGGTAGGATGAGTGAAGTTCCTAATGACTAAAAAAGAAAAGGATACACAGAGAAATTAAAAGTAGGTGAGAATGAATAAATCAAATGAGATTTACTTTACATGCTAAAATCAGTAATCAGCTTAAGTAATTTGGGACTATGATTAATACATAACATCTATCAAACTACCACAATATGCTAAATAAATGACATGAATCAAAATCATTATAAGAAATCACAATAAGAAACGGTTAATTCCTGATGTACTTATTTCTGAATTTTTTATGCTTCCTCATTTTGAAATTGCCTCTGGGTTTGTCAGCAGAGGCTTCTCAACACAAGCTTCTCTAACACAGGGAAATGTATCTCTCAAAGTGATACACTGAGTTAAGAATCACATTAAAAGCCACAGATCTTCAAGATAACTTTGTTACTCCTCTAAACACCATTTCTACCTCTGCCATTCCCATCTCATCTAGAAAATGCTTCTTTGCCCTTTTCAATTTCCTTTGGCACAAATAGGGCACTCTTGCAAACCTACAAAAACTCTCAGTGAGATGGCATCAAGATGTGCCTGGTCCCAATACTCATGCAGATTGCTTAAGATCAAACTTGACTATTTCCTTCTTTTCAAGGTTAATCGATTCAACTATTTTACTCTAGTTCAATCAACATGGTCTACAGCAGTGAGTAGCATTTAGGATCACTTAAAGCAGTAAAGAGTGTTAGGTTTTTAAAATGCTGCAGCTGCATGGAACTTATATGTAGGTACCAGGATCCAGATACCCACATCATGCCCACCCTCTGACACTGTCCTTATAGGACCGAGGGAGAAATCCGTAATTATTCAAGTAAGTATTTCACTTACCAGAACCTTTTAAATATATCTAAGTCCCATTTATATTGTTAAAATGTTAATTTAAAACAACCTTTACCTATTCATTAAATCACCATATCCTAGAAATATATTCTGGCCTACTTTAATAGTTATAAAATCGAAATCATTAACATATCCCTATAACTTAAAACTTTTTATTTTTAAGCTAATTAGTCATGGATTTTTTTCCCTACCTTGTTAGTATGATTGGTAAGGTCTTTTTGAATTTCACTGAAAATTAGAATGTTTAATGGCATAAATGCAAATTAAGTTAACCAAGTCAAACAAAATACTAAACACAAAGGTTATAAAATTTTAATATACTAGAGAAAACAGCAAGGAGCCAAGGTGAAAGATTTGGTAGGAATTCCATCAATACTCTGCCAATTGTGGGGCAAGGTAGACATGTATTAAACCGTATTTTATTCTTCAGGTCTTCACACTACGAAGGAAGAAATATTATGAAACTTGACTTTGTAATTTTTTCAGAAGCAAGAAAGAACTGGTCTCACTTTCAGGTCAGCTTCAGCCAAATCTTAAGGGCTACTAGTCACCCAAAGCCTGGCAACAGTAACTTTTCTTCCTTGACCCAACAAGGCAGAGTGCCAGAGGGAAACAGCAAAGAGTAGCACTATATAAACAGGGCAAGTGGCACAAGAGCAGAGGCAAGTTATATAACCAAAATATATTTTAAAATATGTTTATAACTCGTAACAACCTTTGCCTTTGGTTGGTTTCTTGTTTGGAGTATCAGTTGAAACAGTTAATTCAATATTATCTGGATCGCCTCCTTCCTCTTCAATAGCCTACATTAGAAAGAGAAGTTAATATGCTACACAGTCTATCTAAACTTATTTTAAAAAACGAAATGAAAAAAAAATTAGCAAACCTTAAGCCTCAAGACATTAGAATTGCCAGTAATTTCATAAACCAACTTCACAAAGGAGCAATTAAACTACACGAGTGAGAGAAACTTTCAGGAGGAAATATCATTAGGTATCAAAATCGCATGGAGTTTTACATATTACCCAGTAAAGAAAATTAACTAACACATATTATCATACTGAACAAAAGTCTAAATATTCTCGATTGCAGAAAAGTTGCTAGCTACGAAAGTAAAGAACTAAAAGGAGCTTTCCTAATTTCTATAGTACAAACTTATTTCTCCTCTACTACAATTCCAACGCTCACTCAAACCAGAAAGATAATCAGGGAAGAAAAAGAAGATTATTGCGCTAATGCAAAAACTGAAAACCCTGCGGAAAACAAACCCTTTCTCTTACCCACCCATCAACTCCCACTACCAATTACCCCCCAATATGGGGAGGAAACGGTTGGACACAATTAAACGGTAACTTCGCAGGAGTCACCAAAGTAACCAGTCCCTACGAGGCCAAGAAATGCAAGCGCTCACCATCGCTAAAAGGCTGGGGACCGAGCGCCTCCCGGGTCTCCACGATCGCCCTTGGGAGGCCGCGCCGGCCATCCGCAGCCTGGCAGGGACGTCCCAGGGGAGGCAGGGGTGTGCTCGGCTGCGGCGGCCGGTCCCGGGCGGCTCGCGGGCCCCTCGCAGGCCCGGCCCGGCGCGCGGGGGCGGGGGCGTCGCGAGAGGGTCCTCGCCCTCCCGCGCGCGCGGGCGCCGCCCGGGGCCTCCCCATCTCGCCGCCCCGCAAGCCCCGGCGACTGCGAGCGGCCGGGGGCTGCGGCGGAAGTGGGGACTCCGAGGCGCGGCCTAAGCTCGCCTTCCCGGACCTAGCCAGGCCTCACCTGCTTGAGTCGGGAAACAAGCACAGTCTTGACTCCGGTGATATCCAGGTTCCGCCGTTTCAGCTCGGACTTGAGATCGATGACCCGCAAATCGGTGATCTTTTTACCTTCCGCCTGACCTGAGGCGGCCGAGGCTGCCACAGCACCGGTAGCGGCAGCCATTTTAGAAGAACAGCGCGCTGCCTAGGCAGCGAGTAATCTGCAGGGCGGCGGCAGCAGCTCCAACTTCAACTCAGGCCTCGCCGGCCGCCGGCGCCGCACAGCGCTGCGCACAATGAGCCACTAGCCCCGCCCCCTGTCCGCCACCCCGGCGCAACCTGCAGCCTCAACCAGCACCCGGATGAGGGGCGCGCGTGCGCACTGGCGGGAGGCGGGGGATGGCGCCCTGCGCGCGCTGCGGAGCCGGCCTCTGCCACCTGGGCGGTGCGACCCCCCCGCCCCCCCTTGCGTGGACTGGGAGGTCAGGCGCGTTCAACCTCACCAACGTCCGCTGTGCCGCCGTTCACCACCGCTTCGTTAGCCATTTTCTGGAAGTGTCTCTAGTCTTGAACAACCGCAGTGAGCTGGGCACTCTCGGCATAGATAGTGCGCGCGTCACTCAACACAAACCAAGGGGCGTGTGCGCGCCCTAAACCTCTTCCAGGGAAATACTTTATCGGTTCTGCTGAATAATCGAAAAAATGTGGCCACTGTGCACGAACTAACTAGGTTCCCCGAGTTCCGTTCGAAGGCCGGAAAGAAACTCTGGGGCGGTTAATATAAAGAGTATAAAGGGTTATAAGAATATAATAGGGCTGGCCTGTGTGACAAGTCCCACTAGCTGTCTCGGGAAAACATGCCTTTGCTCAAGAGAATTAGTCTATTCTAGGGCTGCCCATCTCACTGAAAAAGCAGGACAACTTCCCTTCTGCACTGGCCTGTTTGCCATCCTCTTCGGGGGTCCTGATGGCTCAACACAAAATTGATTACTGAATAAGGAATTTAGTTTGTAAGTACTCGTTACCGTTCTCATACACTGTGTTCACTGTTTTGTCCCCCTCAAAGTTTAGGATTACAAGAACAATGACAATCCTCTTCGGCGGGACTAGCCTGTACAAGTGAGTAATTTTAGGCACTATTATTAATCATCAAAGCATAAGCATTTATGGAATAAAACTATTCTATAAATTCCATGAATAGAGTATGACACACAACTCTTACTGGCATTTCCTGGTTTTAAAGTTGATGAGGTCTGTGTCACTTTAGGTTGCTTTTCTCATTAACTAGAGCAAAAAGAAAAACTGGATATTATAAAATAATACCCGCCAGTTAGGTAGTTTTTTTATGGTTTATAATGCACTTTGACATGCAATAACCTCTTAATCTTTCTGCATTCTCTGAGGTAGATCTCTGCAAGCCTTAGAGAGATTAAATGGCTTGTCCGTGTTCACATAGCTGGTATGTGGCCAAACTGGTGCTCAAATCTGGTCTCCTGATCCCAAACCCACCTCTGCCTCTATTACAAGTTGATTCATAGACATAGAATATTAGAACTCAAAGGATCTTTAGAAATATTCTGGCTCATTCCTCTCTCTCTCTCTCTCTCTCTCTCTCTCTCTCTCTTTAATAGATGAAGATTTTTAAGATTTTTACCTAGGGACCCCACAATTAATTACTGACAAAATTGGCACTAAACCTCAGTTCTCAGGCCAGTGTCTTTTCCACCCTGCTCCCACCTTCTGTGGACACTTGTAAAGAGGGGTTATATTAACCCAAAGCTAATGTTATATGTAAAATGAATGAGTTTTTGTTTTTAAAAAAAATCTAATAATGGAGTTATCTTACAATGGAGACCTGTACCTTCTGATCTGATGCACCGGAGGATACATCACCTGCCAAATTGCCAAGAATGTTTAACCCAAATCTCATCATGAGAAAACAATCAGACAAATCTAATTGTAGGACGTTGCACAAAATAACTGCTCTGGGGACTTCCCTGGTGTTGCAGCAGTGGTTAAGACTCCGTGCTCCCAGTGCAGGGGGCCCAGGTTCCATCCCTGGCCAGGGAACTAGATCCCACATGCATGCTGCAACTAAGAGGTCACATGCCACAAATAAGGAACTGGTGAGGGGCAACTAAGACCCGGTGCCACCAAATAAATAAATAAAAGTAATATCTAAAACAACAACAACAAAAAACTGCTCTGGACTCTTAAACAAAGCAGTGCAGCTGTCCTTTGGTATCAGTGCAGGATTGGTTCCAGGAGCCCCTCAGATACCAAAATCTGCAGATGCTCAAGTCCCTTATATAAAACAGTGTAGCATTTGCATATTACCTATGTACATCCTCCTGCATATTTAAAATAATCTCTAGATTACTTATAATACCAAATACAATGTAAATGCTGTGTAAATAATTGTAAACACGATGCAAGTGCTATATAAACAGTTACCAGTACGTGACAAATTCAAGTTTTGCTTTTTGAAAATTTCTGGAATTGGGGGGAATATTTTTGATCCACAGTTGGTTGAATCCATGGATGGTTGAATGCATAGTTATGGAGGTTCCAACTATATCATGAAAGTAAAGTTGTGGAGCAGTTCTACAATACAGATACATGATAACTAAACTTTATGTGTGACTGTTGTTTGGAACCTGGATCAAAGAATGAAAAAGCGGCTTAAATGGACAATTGGGAAATTTGAGGCAATTGGGAAATGTGGCTTTGTATTAGATTGTGTTATGGTACCAATGTTAAATATCTGGAGTGTTATATCATGGTTATGTAGAATGTCCTAGTTCTTAGGAGATATTTGCTGAGGTTCTTAGAGGTGAAGTGTCATTCTGTCTGCAATTTACTTTCAAATGGGAGAGACAGAGAGCCCAGCATGAGAAAGAGAAAGAACATACAAATGTGGCAATAAGTTAAAATAAAATAATGTGGCAAGATGTTAATAATTGGGGAGACAAATGTGACAAAATTAGGCAAAATTAACAATTAGGAAATCTAGATGAAAGGCATAAGGTTGTTCACTGTATACAGTTTAAATTTTTTATAGGTTTGAAGATATTCAAATTAAGTTGGGGGAAAACCCACACATAAATCTAATTTTTTGTAATAGAGAAAAAATAAAATGGACACAATATATTTTTTCACTTTTAACGTGTAGGATATTTAATTTTGTCATTTAACCTATGATTCTTGTTTTTTGAAATTATCTAAATAATCCACCTTTAAATGAATATTTTTTAGTACACTATTTTTTTCCCCTTTTCATCTCTTAGTGAAATATATTTAGGTGAAGAAACGTGATGCACTTATTTCTTTTTTTTTTTTCCAGCTGTGCTGCAGTATTTTATTTTATTTTTTTTATTTTTATTTTTTTTTAACATCTTTATTGGAGTATAACTGTTTTGATGCACTTATTTCTACATCAAGAACACTGCTAGAAAATTGACAACTTAAAAAAAATTTTTATTGGAGTATAGTTGATTTGCAATGTTGTGTTAGTTTCAGGTGTACAGCAAAGTGAATCTGTTATACATATACATATATCCACTGATAACTTACATTTTATGTATAAAGCCTCTTGCCATTTACTGAGTTCTTCTGCACTCATTATTTTATTGTTTTTTCAAATGTTAACATCAACTTTATTCATGTTCATCCAAAACGAGAAAGGTTCAAAATGACTTTCAAAATAGGAAAGTATGCAACCAATCTGTGCTACAACCACATGATGAGATACTATTTAATAATAACAAAAAATAACTTGCAAGCCGCCTAAGACACAGAAGTGACATAAATGCATATGGCTAAGTAGAGAAGCCACTCTGAATAAGGTTTCATATTATATGATCTGATTTATATTACATTCTGAAAAGGACAGAATTATACAGACGTTAAAAAGATCAGGGTTGCCAGGGTTCAATGGGGGTCCAGGGTGCTGAATAGGTGGTGAATGTATGATAACTTTTTTTTTTAACATCTTTATTGGTATTGGAGTATAATTACTTTACAATGTTGTCTTAGTTTCTGCTGTATGACAAAGTGAATCAGCTATATGTATACATATATCCCCATATCCCCGCCCTCTTGCGTCTCCCTCCCACCCTCCCTATCCCACCCCTGTAGGTGGTCACAAAGCACTCAGCTGATCTCCCTGTGCTACGCAGTTGCTTCCCACTAGCTAGCTATTTTACATTTGGTAGTGTATATATGTCAATGCTGCTCTCTCACTTCGTCCCAGCTTACCCTTCCCCCTCCCCACGTCCTCAAGTCCATTCTCTGTGTTTGCATCTTTACTCCTGTCCTCACCCTAGGTTCATTAGAACCTTTTTTTTTTACATTCCATATATCCATATATATGTGTAAGCATACGGTATTTGTTTTTCTCTTTCTGACTTCACTCTGTATGACAGACTCTAGGTCCATCCACCTCACTACAAATAACTCAGTTTCGTTTCTTTTCATGGCTGAGTAATATTCCATTGTATATATGTGCTACATCTTCTTTATCCATTCATCTGTCGATGGACGCTTAGGTTGCTTCCATGTCCTAGCTATTGTAAATAGTGCTGCAGTGAACGTTGTGGTACATGACTCCTTTCGAATTATGGTTTTCTCAGGGTATAATGCCCAGTAGTGGGATTGCTGAGTCATATGGTAGTTCTATTTTTAGTTTTTTAAGGAAACACCAAACTGTTCTCGATAGTGGCTGTATCAGTTTACATTCCCACCAACAGTGCAAGAGGGTTCCCTTTTCTCTAAACCCTCTCCAGCATTTACAGTTTGTAGATTTTTTGATGATGGCTATTCTGACTGGTGTGAGATGATACCTCATTGCAGTTTTGATTTGCATTTCTCTAATGATTAGTGATGTTGAGCATCCTTTCATGTGTTTGTTGGCCATCTGTATATCTTCTTTGGAGAAATGTCTGTTTAGATCTCCTGCCCATATTTGGATTGGGTTGTTTGTTTTTTTGATATTGAGCTACATGAGCTGCCCTTTGTCAGTTGCTTCATTTGCAAATATTTTCTCCCATTCTGAGGGCTGTCTTTTCGTCTTCTTTATGGTTTCCTTGCTGTGCAAAAGCTTTTAAGTTTCATTAGGTCCCATTTGTTTATTTTTATTTCCATTTCTCTAGGAGGTGGACCAAAAAGGATTTTGCTGTGACTTATGTCATAGAGTGTTCTACCTATGTTTTCCCCTAAGAATTTTATAGTGTCTGGCCTTACATTTAGGTCTTTAATCCATTTTGAGTTTATTTTTGTGTATAGTGTTAGGGTGTGTTCTAACTTCATTCCTTTACATGTAGCTGTCCAGTTTTCCCAGCACCATGTATTGGAGAGGCTGTCTTTTCTCCATTGTGTATTCTTGCCTCATTTATCAAAGATAAGGTGACCATATGTGCGTGGGTTCATCTCTGGGCTTTCTATCCTGTTCCATTGATCTATATTTCTGTTTTTGTGCCAGTACCATACTGTCTTGATTACTGTAGCTTTGTAATATAGTCTGAAGTCTAGGGGCCTGATTCCTCCAGCTCCTTTTTACATTCTCAAGATTGCTTTGGCTGTTCAGGATCTTTTGTGTTTCCATACAAATCGTTAAATTTTTTGTTCTAGCTCGGTGAAAAATACCATTGGTAGTTTGACAGAGATTGCATTGAATCTGTAGATTGCTTTGGGTAGTATAGTCATTTTCACAATGTTGATTCTTCCAATCCAAGAACATGGTATATCTCTCCATCTGTTTGTATCGTCTTTAATTTCTTTCATCAGTGTCTTATAGTTTTCTGCATACAGGTCTTTTGTCTCCTTAGGTAGGTTTATTCCTAGGTATTTTATTATTCTTTTTGTTGCAGTGGTAAATGGGAGTGTTTCCTTAATTTCTCTTTCAGATTTTTCATCGTTAGTGTATAGGAATGCAAGAGATTTCTGTGC
>NC_041224.1:52106798-52107735 GCF_002837175.3 Physeter macrocephalus
ATAATAGTGGTGAGAGTGGGCAACCTTGTCTTGTTCCTGACCTTAGAGAAAATGGTTTCAGTTTTTCACCATTGAGAACGATGTTGGCTGTGAGTTTGTCATATATGGCCTTTATTATGTTGAAGTAACTTCCCTCTAGGCTTACTTTCTGGAGAGTTTTTATCATAAATGGGTGTTGAATTTTGTTGAAATCTTTTTCTGCATCTATTGAGATGATCATATGGTTTTTATCCTTGAATTTGTTAATATGGTGTATCACATTGATTGATTTGCGTATACTGAAGAATCCTTGCATTCCTGGGATAAACCGCACTTGATCATGGTTTATGATCCTTAATGTGCTGTTGGATTCTGTTTGCTAGTATTTTGTTGAGGATTTTTGCATCTATGTTCATCAGTGATATTGGCCTGTAGTTTTCTTTTTTTGTGACATCTTTGTCTGATTTTGGTATCAGTGTGATGGTGGCCTTGTAGAATGAGTTTGGGAGTGTTCCTCCCTCTGCTATATTTTGGAAGAGTTTGAGAAGGATAAGTGTTAGCTCTTCTCTAAATGTTTGATAGAATTCGCCTGTGAAGCCATTTGGTCCTGGGCTTTTGTTTGTTGGAAGATTTTTAATCACAGTTTCAATTTCAGCACTTGTGATTGGTCTGTTTATATTTTCTATTTCTTCCTGGTTCAGTCTCAGAAGGTTGTGCTTTTCTAAAAATTTGTCCATTTCTTCCACGTTTTCCATTTTATTGGCATTTAGTTGCTTGTAGTAATCACTCATGCTCCTTTGTATTTCTGCAGTGTCAGTTGTTACTTCACCTTTTTCATTTCTAATTCTATTGATTTGAGTCCTCTCCCTCTTTTTCTTGATGAGTCTGGCTAATGGTTTATCAATTTTGTTTATCTTCTCAGAGAACCAGCTTTTAGTTTTATTGATCTTTGCTATTG
>NC_041224.1:52108382-52118664 GCF_002837175.3 Physeter macrocephalus
GTATTTTTTTTATTTCCTCTTTGATTTCTTCAGTGATCTCTTGGTTATTTAGTAGCATATTGTTTAGCCTCCATGTGTTTTTATTTTTTATAGTTTTTTCCCTGTAGTTGATATCTAGTCTCATAGCACTGTGGTCGGAAAAGATACTTGATACAATTTCAATTTTCTTAAATTTACCAAGCCTTGATTTGTGACCCAAGGTATGATCTATCCTGGAGAATGTTCCATGATCACTTGAGAAGAAAATGTATTCTGTTGTTTTGGGATGGAATGTCCTATCAGTATCAATTAAGTCCATCTTGTCTAATGAGTCATTTAAAGCTGTGTTTCCTTATTTATTTTCATTTTGGATGATCTGTCCATTGGTAGAAGTGGGGTGTTAAAGTCCCCTACAATTACTGTGTTCCCGTTGATTTCCCCTTTTATGGCTGTTAGCATTTGCCTTATGTATTGAGGTGCTCCTCTGTTGGGTGCATAAACATTTACAATTGTGATATCTTCTTCTTGGATTGATGCCTTGATCATTATGTAGTGTCCTTCTTTGTCTCTTGTAATAGTCTATATTTTAGTCTATTTTGTCTATGAGAATTGCTATTCCAGCTTTCTTGAGATTTCCATTTGCATGGAATATCTTTTTCCATCCCCTCACTTTCAGTCTGTATGTGTCCCTAGGTCTGAAGTGGGCCTCTTGTAGACATCATATATATGGGTCTTCTTTTTGTATCCATTCAGCCAGTCTATGTCTTTTGGTTGGAGCATTTAATCCAATTACATTTTTCCTGCTTAGAGAAGTTCCTTTAGCGTTTGTTGTAAAGCTGGTGTGGTGGTGCTGAGTTCTCTTAGCTTTTGCTTGTCTGTAAATGTTTTAATTTCTCCATCGAATCTGAATGAGAGCCTTGTTGGGTAGAGTAATGTTGGTTGTAGGTTTTTCCCTTTCATCACTTTAACTATGTCCTGCCACTCTCTTCTGGCTTGCAGAGTTTCTGCTGAAAGATCAGCTGTTAACCTTATGGGGATTCTCTTGTATGTTATTTGTTGCTTTTCCCTTGCTGCTTTTAATATTTTTTCTCTGTATTTAATTTTTGATAGTTTGATTAGTATGTGTCTTGGCATGTTTCTCCTTGAATTTATCCTGTTTGGGGCTCGCTGCGCTTCCTGGACTTGACTGACTATTTCCTTTCCCATGTTAGGGAAGTTTTCAACTATAATCTCTTCAAATATTTTCTCAGACCCTTTCTTTTTCTCTTCTTCTTCTGGGACCCCTATAATTCGAATGTTGGTGCATTTAATGTTGTCCCAGAGGTGTCTGAGACTGTCCTCTATTCTTTTCACTCTTTTTTCTTTATTTTGCTCTGTGGTAGTTATTGCCACTATTTTATCTTCCAGGTCACTTATCTGTTCTTCTGCCTGAGTTGTTCTGCTATTGTTTCCTTCTAGAGAATTTTTAATTTCATTTATTGTTATTGTTCATCACTGTTTGTTTGCTCTTTAGTTCTTCTAAGTCCTTGTTAAACATTTCTTGTATTTTCTCCATTCTATTTCCAAGATTTTGGATCATCTCTACTATCATTACTATGAATTCTTTTTCAGGTAGACTGCCTGTTTCCTCTTCATTTGTTTGGTCTGGTGGGTTTTTACCTTGCTGCTTCATCTGCTGCATATTTCTGTGGCCACCTCCGGTGGTGTGTTTTGGGGTGGCTGTGAACTCAGTATGATTTTAGGCAGCCTCTCTTCTAATGGGTGGGATTGTGTTCCTGTCTTGCTAGTTATTTGCCATGGGGCATCCAGCACTGGAGCTTGCTGGCTGTTGGGTGGAGCTGGGTCTTAGCGTTGAGACGGCGATCTCTGGGAGAGCTCCTGCTGATTGATATTATGTGGGGCTGGGAGGTCTCTGGTGGTCCAGTGTCCTAAACTCAGCTCTCCCACTTCAGAGGCTCAGGCCTCACACCAGGCTGGGGCACCAAGACCTTGGGGTTCTGATTCCAACATGGCTCAGAAAGTGGGTCCCCAGCTCATTTTCCTGGAAGGTCCCAATATTGAGTATTTAGTGTATTCACATCCCACTCAAAGGATCTCCCTTTTCTCCGAGTTTGTGCTGGGATTTCTCCCCAGAAACATCCTCGAATCTCCCCGCTCAGCTCTCAGCTGACTGAGGAAGCTTCCTACTCACAACGGTTGGTCCCAAGCCTCGGCAGTCGCTCCCTCAGACACGGAACTCATTATGTTAATTTGTTTTTTATAAAAGCTCATCATTAAACAAATATCTATTGAATATTTACTACCTGCCAGGCATACCAAGCTCTAGGAAGAAAATGATTACCACATCTATATTGTTCACCATTTTGTGGGCTCCTAACACAGTGTAGACGCTCAATAAATACTGATTGCCTGAAGGGAAACAGACTGGCCTGCACTTGTGAGGCAAACTAAGACACAATCAATCTTAAAAACACATGTAAAATTGCAAATGTAGCTAGGGGAATGAAGGAGAAATACACAGTGCTCTGAGAGCCTATAAAAGAAAAATTTAACCCTTATAGGGATAGATAGAATGATCCTTATTTTATGAAAGAGAAACCTGAGGTTCAAAAATGTCAATAAGTAGTCCAAGATCATAGAGTTACTAAATGGAAGATCCAGGAGGATTCCAAACCTACTGCATTTTAAAAAATGTAACATCTTGTTTTCCATCAAAGTTTATTTGCATTCCCCAAAAGTGCTTTCTTCTTTTGTCCTAAAGCTAGGTCCGAATTTATACCATTCACTCCATTTTTCTGGAGACACTTTAGTCTCTTCTTACCATCTTCGTGCCCAACATCTTTGTTCCTTACTCTTACTTTCAGGTAGGCTTTGAAATGTTTTATATCTTGAAATACCCTTGCTTGACCTGCATATTTACTGTTGGCAATAGTTCCATTATTGTATCCTTCTCCTGTTGGAAAAGTGTATAGCTTCTAGTAATGACAGAGGAAGTAAATTAGATACGCGCTCCCTCTGAAGGTAACAAAATGCTTGACCAAATACATAGTTCAAATCTTCTATGTACTTACTGATTTTCTTTCTGCTTGTTATATTATTTACTGAGAGAGGTGGGTTAAAAATTTCCCACCAAGAATGTGGATTTGTTGATTTTCTTTGCAGAACTGTCAAATTTTAATTTATATATTTTAAGGCTTTGTTATTAGGTGCATACAAAAGTACAGTTGTTATATCTTCGTCATTATTAAACGAGCCTTTCATCTTTAGTGGGTTTTTCTCCCTTTTAATACTATACCAGCTTTATCTTGGTGAGTGTTTACAAAGTTTTGCCTTCATCCTTTTCTGTGTGTTCCTTAAATGTGCTTTTCTAACTAGCATATGATTGGTTTTGTTTTTGTTTTAATTGAGGCTGACAATCATCTCTTTTACCTGAAATATTTAAAGCATTAACATTTAATGTAATTACTCCGAGATCTGGATGTTTGTCAGGGTTCTCCAGAGAAATAGAACCAATAGGATATATATAGATAGACAGAGATAGACATAGACATAGACATAGACATAGACATAGACATATATGTATATATAGACTTGGCTCATATCGTTATGGAGGCTGAGAAGTCCCAAGATCTGCTATCTACAATCTGGACATGCATCTTCATGTCTGTTTTCAAAAAATGTATCCTACTTGGGCTTTGTTGAACTTCTTAAATCTATAGACCAAGAATATTTCCTGATTTTACACCCAGGAAAGCCATTGGCATAATTCCAATCAAGTCCAAACACCTGAGAACCACTGGAGCCAGTGGTGTAAATCCAAATCCACATGCAAGAGAAGACTGATGTCCCTGCTCAAACAGCCAGGCTTCATATGAGGGCTAGCCCTCAGATTTGTCTCTCCTCAAAGATAATATTAGGAGAATATTATTATGACCTTGAATTAGGAAAAAATTTATTTATAATGACACAAAAAGCACTAACTGCAAAGGAAAAGATTGATATATTTGACTACATTAAAATTAATAATTTTGCTCATCAGAAGATACAATTGGGACTTCCCTGGTGATGCAGTGGTTAAGAATCCACCTGCCAATTCAGGGGACATGGGTTTGAACCCTGGTCCGGGAAGATCCCACATGCCACAGGGCAAATAAGCCCATGTGCCACAACTACTGATCCTATGCTCCACAGCCCGGGAACCACAACTACTGAGCCTGCGTGCGACAACTACTGAAGCCCACGTGCTTAGAGCCCGTGCTCTGAAACAAGAGAAGTCACTGTGATGAGAAGCCCGCACACTGCAACAACCCCACTCGCCAAACTAGAGAAAGCCCATGTGCAGCAACAAAGACCCAACACAACCATAAATAAATAAATAAATTTTTTTATTTAAAAAAACAGAAGATACAATTAAGAGAGTTACAAAAATAGTACAGAGTTCCCATATACACTTCATCCAGTTTCTCCAGATGGTTACATCTTATGTAACTATACCACAATATCGGAATCAGGAAATTGATATTGGTACAATGCATGTGTATAATTCTATGCCATTTTGTCATACACAGGTTCATGTAACCACCACTACAATCTAGATACAGAACTATTCTATTACCACAAACATCTCCCTAGGGCTGCTACTTTAGTAGCACACCCACTTCTCTCCCCTACCCCCATCAAACCTAATCCCTGGCAATCACTTATCTATTCTTCATTTCTATAATTTATTTGAAGAATGTTACAGAAATAGAATCATTGAAATGGTCTTTTTTTTCTACACAGCATAAGTCCCTTGAGATCTAAAATGTTGCATATATCAATAGTTTGTTCCTTTGTTCTTTTATATTATTTAGATTTATTTTATTTAGTATTCCATTGTATGGAGGTACCACAGTTTGTTTACTCACTCACTTACTGAAAAAAAACCTTTTGGCCTTTAACTATCACAAATAAGCTGCTTTCTACACTTATGTAAAGATTTGTGTGTAGGCTCCAGTCATTTTCCTGGGACAGATGCCCAGGAGTGTGAATGCTGTGTCAAAAATGAAAAGTTAATATCCCTAATTTAAAAAGAGCATCTAAAACTAGAGGAGAAAAAGGTATGTGGTAAGTATGCTTCATTTTTTAGTAAACTGTCACACTTTTCCGGTGTGGCTGTACCATTTTATATTCCCACTAGCAATTTATGAGACAGCCAGCTCTTCCACATTCTTGCCAGTATTTGGTATTGTCACTTAAAAAATGTTAGCTGTTTTAATAGGTATGTAGTGATGTCTCATCAAAATTGGGGGTTTTTAATAACCAAAGTGAATCCATTTCTAACACCAGGATGAATTCCAAATGGATTAGGTATTTATTTTTAATATAAATTTATTTATTTATTTATTTTATTTTTGGCTGCATTGTGTGTTCGTTGCTGTGAATGGGCTTTCTCTAGTTGTGGTAAGTGGGGACTACTCTTCATTGCAGTGTGTGGGCTTCTCATTGCAGTGGTTTCTCTTGTTGTGGAGCACGGGCTCTAGGCGCGCGGGCTCGGTAGTTGTGGCACGCGGGGTCCAGAGCTCAGGCTTAGTAGTTGTGGTGCATGCACTTAGTTGCTCTGAGGCATGTGGGATCTTCCTGGACCAGGGATCGAACCCATGTCATCTGCACTGGCAGGCGGGTTCTTTTTTTTTTTTTTTTTTTTTTTTTGTGGTATGCGGGCCTCCCTCCAGCCGCTCCGCGGCACGTGGGATCCTCCCAGACCGGGGCGCGAACCCGGTTCCCCTGCATCGGCAGGCGGGCGCGCAACCACTGCGCCACCAGGGAAGCCCGGCAGGCGGGTTCTTAAGCACTGCGCCACCAGGGAAGTCCTTGGATTAGATATTTAAATATGAGATGAAATCATACTAGTCCTGGAAGCGAGTGTTGGTGAATTCCCAGTTGCTGGCAACCACTGACCTAACTTCTGTCACATTGGTTTGCCTTTTTCAACTTGTCATATAAATGGAATCATATACTATGAAATCTTTTAGTTTTGGCTTATTTTACATACCTTAATGCTGTTGAGCTCCATTTATGTTCTTGCATGTATTATTACTTTCTTCTGTTTAATGGCTGAGCAGGATTCCATTATGCGGTTGTACCATAATTTGTTTATCCATGCACCAATTGATGGGCATTTGAGTTGTTTTGAATATTATGAATAAAGTTGCTGCTATAAACATTCACACACAGGTATTTGTGTAAACATATTTTTTCATTTTTCTTGAGTAGGTACCTAGAAATAGGTAATATGCTGATTGTATATTTATTTAACTACCGGAGAAACCACCAAACTGTTTTCCAGATATGCCATTTTCCATCCCCACCAGCAATATCTGAGGGTTTCAGTTGCTCTAAGTTCTTATAAGCACTTAATATGCTCAATCTTTTTAAATTTTAACCATTCTAGTAGATATGTAGTGTCATTTTATTGTCATTTTAATTTGCATTTCTCTAATGCCTACTAATTTTGCATACATTTTCGTGTGCTTATTTGCCATCTGTATATATGGTGAAGTGTCTGTTCAAATCTTTTGCTCATTTTAAAAATTGGGTTCATTGGGACTTCCCTGGCGGTCCACTAGTGAAGACTCCGTGTTTCCAATGCAAGGGGCTCGGGTTTGATCCCTGGCTGGGGAACTAAGATCCTGCATGTGGAGCGGCCAAACAAATATAAAAATAAATAAATAAAATTAATAAAAATTGGGTTCATTGTCTTATTTTTTATTATGGTTTAAAGTTTTTTTAATAGTATGCATATAAGTCCTCTTTTATTTTTTAAAAATATTTTATTTATTTATTTATTTATTTATTTATTTATTTATTTTTGGCTGTGTCGGGTCTTACTTGCAGCACACGGGATCTTCGTTGTGGCAAGCGAGATCTTTTGTTGTGGCACGCAGGCTCTTCATCACAGCGCACAGGCTTCTCTGTAGTTGCGACGCTTGGGCTCTGTAGTTTGAGGCATGCGGGCTCTCTAGCTGCAGCACGCGGGGCTTAGTTGTCCCGCAGCATGTGGGCTCTTAGTTCCCAGACGAGGGATCGAACCAGAGTCCTACATTGCAAGGTGGATTCTTTACCACTGGACTACCAGGGAAGTCCCATATAAGTCTTCTTTTATTTATTTATTTATTCATTCATTTATTTAGGCTGCGTTGGGTCTTCATTGCTGTGCATGGGCTTTCTCTAGCTGTGGCGAGCGGGTGCTACTCTTTGTTGCGGTGCCCAGGCTTCTCATTTCAGTGGCTTCTCTTGTTGCGGAGCACAGGCTCTAGGTGTGCGGGCTTCAGTAGTTGTGGCTCATGGGCTTAGTTGCTCCGTGACATGTGAAATCTTCGAGGCCAGGGGTGGAACCCATGTCCCCTGCACTGGCAGGCAGATTCTTAACCACTGTGCCAGCAGGTAAGTCCCTAAGTCCTCTTTTAGATATATGACTTTCAGATATTTTCTCTTGTTCTCTAGCTTCTACCATAGTTTTAATAGGAGTATTTTCAAAGAACAGGACTTTTAAACTTTTAGGAAGTCCAGTCTGTCATTATTTTCATGATTAATGCTTTTACATCTTATCTAAAAAATAGTTGCCTAACCGAAGGACACAAAGATTTGACCTGATGTTTTCTTCTGAAAGTACTATAGTTTTAACTCTTAAGCTTCTGATCCATTTTGAGTTAATTTTTGTATATGGTGTGAGATAACAATCAAAGTTCATTTTATTACATGAATTACTCCAGTGAATTACCTTGGCAACATTATGGAAAATCAACTGAACATATATGTTTTGTTTTGTTTTTATTTTTGTTTTTGCAGTACGCGGGCCTCTCACTGTTGTGGCCTCTCCCGTTGCGGAGCACAGGCTCCAGATGCGCAGGCTCAGCGGCCATGGCTCACGGGCCCAGCCGCCCCGTGGCATGTGGGATCTTCCCGGACCGGGGCACGAACCCGTGTCTCCTGCCTCGGCAGGCAGACTCTCAACCACTGCGCCACGGGGCACGAACCCGTGTCTCCTGCCTCGGCAGGCAGACTCTCAACCACTGCGCCACCAGGGAAGCCCATATGTTTTGAACTATTACTGAACTCTCTTTGTGTTCCATTGGGCTGTGTATCTATCCTTACAGGATTGCCACATCGTCTTGATTATTGTTACCTGATAATAATAAGGTCCTTTACATCCAAACTGATCTATAGATTCAACCCAGTTCCAACTAAAATCCCATACATTTTTGGTAGAAATTGGAAAACTGATTCTCAAATTTATATGGAAATGTAAAGGACCTTGAAGAGCAAAACAATTTTCAAAAAGGGAACAAATTTGGGGACTTACACTATCTAATTTTAAGACTTATTATAATAATTTCTTAAAGAGCTATGGGAGGATCTCACTGTGGTATAGGTCTCCTCAGCTTCTTTCTCTTCATGAAACTCACCATGATAATCATTACAGGCATGTTACTGACAATGCTGTTTACTGTCACACAGTGTCCCTTTAATAATATTTCTTTCAGGTCTCAATGTAAGGAAAATTTCTGCTTCTGAGACATATTACCTTATTGATACTTGTGAATCTTGTAACTGACTGCATTTTCCTATTGCCTTTGGCTGAAAGGAATCTAAAGCTAGGTTTGTGGCTCTTATCTAGAATTTGTCCAGGATTCTACAGTATGTATTTATGCATAATTACCTCTGGCTAAATTTTCCTATCCTCATTTATTTTTCATTGTTTATCTAAAGTCTCATTCTATTTAGGTTTCTACCCTGATATTACTTGTGTTCATGTTAAGCTCTTGAAAATACTATTAAAGAATAGGATTGGAAATGATTAAACACGTAAGTAAATATAATAAAATATGGTTCATTTAAAGTAGCACTTAAAAAAAAAAGTAGCACTTATAGCAAGGCATTAGTGAGTATTTCACATTTTAAAAGTCATGGTTTCAAAATTTTAGATTACATTTCTAAGTTCATTATCTCATTGTTAAGACAGGTTTTGTTGCATAAACCAAAGGTGAAGCAGTGGAAAATATGCTTCCTCCAACAACAAAAATATTTTTAATGTGAAACATCTTGTCTCTGTGTACTCCTTCACACTTCATATTGGCCATGGACAAGTAATTTAAACTGTCTCAGCTATAATTGTCTCATTTAAAATGTGAATAAAGCTGACTTCACTTAATGATCAGTTCAAGGCAGTAGTACCTCTTAGATGAAAAAACCAGAATTGATTATTGCTACTAACTAAATTGATATGGGATATTGGAAAGCTACTTGATTTCTCTAGGGTTTATTTTTCTCTAGTGGAAAATAGGATGACTCAACTAGATGATCCTTAAGACCCTTTATGACTCTTAATTGAATTATTCAACAAACATTCATACAAAAGTGAGTAAAACAAAGGACTTAGACTTTAGAAGGTCACAGTAGAGTTAGAGATTTTGGAAAATTACTTATACTCTCTGATTCTCTTTCTGTAAATCTGGCATGACAGCAAATAAAAAGTGTTCAATCTCACTAGAGATCATGGAAATATAAACTAAAACTTTGGTGATAATGCCTAGCTGGAAGATTTAGAAATTGAATGAAATAATATACATATTACTGGAATACATATGTTATTTATATGGACTGGAATCACTGACATATAGATGCAGATCCAATTCTATATATGTTGGGTTTGGGTGTTCCTGTGGGACACTCAAGTGGAGATGTAGAATAGGCAGTTGAACATATATATCTGATGCTCAGAAGAAATATGTGAGCAAAGATACAAAATTTTGAAATATCAGCTTATACATGAAGTAGCATATAAAATTACTTAGGGAGAGAGTGACATACAGTGAGAACTAAACGGAAACCCCAAACACTAAAACTTGAAGGCAGGTTACTTGGCTTTAAATTATGGTAAACTAAATAAATTTTACCTGCCTTCCCACTGAATGTAACTTAAAAAGATAGATAAGCTATAAAGTCTTCTTAAAAATCATTAAAAGGGGACTTCCCTGGTGGCACAGTGTTTAAGACTCTGTGCTCCCAATGCAGGGGGCCTGGGTTCGATCCCTGGTCAGGGAACTAGATCCAACATGCATGCCACAACTAAGAGTCCAAGAGCCGCAACTAAGGAGCCTGCATGCTGCAACTAAGACCCAGCACAACCAAATAAAAAAGTAAATTTAAAAAAAAATCATGGGGCTTCCCTGGTGGCGCAGTGGTTGAGAGTCCGCCTGCCGGTGCAGGGGACACGGGTTCGTGCCCCGGTCCGGGAAGATCCCACATGCCGCGGAGTGGC
>NC_041224.1:52118737-52141228 GCF_002837175.3 Physeter macrocephalus
GGCATGGACTTATATATACTACCAAATGTAAAACAGATAGCTAGTGGGAAGCAGCCACATAGCACAGGGAGATCAGCTGGGTGCTTAGTGTCCACCTCGAGGGGTGGGATAGGGAGGGTGGGAGGGAGATGCAAGAGGGAGGAGATATGGAGATATATGTATATGTATAGCTGATTCACTTTGCTATAAAGCAGAAACTAACACACCGTTGTAAAGCAATTATACTCCAATAAAGATGTTTAAAAAAAATTGAGGTATGATTGACACATAACATTACGTTAGTTTCAGGAGCACTTTGGTCCTAGGTATGTACACCAATCCTAAGAACGCAAATGAAAGACTAAGCTGCACTTATGGAAGCCTTGCTGGGCTGAAGGAATGAGGACTGGTAGATGGCATTCACCAACTTTGTGCTAGGGCCATGACAGTCTGTTCTCTGGGGGAAAGGATATGGATTGTTGTCTCCCTTCATGTCACGTGGTGATGCAGCAAGCCACACCTTGGTCTGGCACTGCTGACCACCTTGAGCATCTGGCAGATACATACAAAACCCCTTTGTATGGGAACAGATCTAGGATGATGTCTATAATAAAATTTCAAGCACAGGATTCTGAAAATAATTAAAGATAAAGAGGCACACAAACAGACAAAAGATGCCATGAATTAGAACCAGCAGGAAAAACAAATAGCAGAAAAAGATTTACAAGGACCCTGGAAGTTGGAATTATGAGGCGCAGATAAAAACAAAGCAAAACTAAACTAAACTAAAAAAACAAAACAAAATAAAACAACTATGATTATTGCATTCAAGGGATAAAATCAAACTTGAAAATTCTAGAAGGGAGCTGTAAACTATAAAAAAGTGACATAACAGATGTAAGGGGGAGAATGAAATCCAGAAGTGAAAGTTTAATACCAAATTTTAAAATTTTTGATTAGTGGGTTAGTCACAAATGAAGAGCAAATTAGGTGACTCAAATTTCAGAAGAAACTATGCAGAATGAAGCAAGGAGAAATTTAAAAATAGGTAATACAGTGTAAAGGGAGAGAGATATATCAGATACAGTGAGGAGACCTAACATGTTCAACTGAAGTCCCAGAAGACAAAGAAAAAGAATGGATCTGAGGCAATATTTTGAAGAGATGATCATTAATAATTGGATTCAAGAATCCCTACAAAGCCAAATAAAAATAAATAAAAATAAATCCTTAACTAAACACATAAAAATAAAACTTCAGCAAATCGAGACAAGATAAAGGACTTCCCTGGTGGTGCAGTGGTTAAGAATCCACCTGCCAATGCAGGGGACACGGGTTTGATTCCTGGTTCGGGAAGATCCCACATGCCACGGAGCCACTAAGCCCATGCACCACAACTACTGAGCCTGCTCTCTAGGGCCTGCGAGCCACAACTACTGAGCCTGCGTGCTCCAGCTACTAAAGCCCACACGCCTAGAGCCTGTGCTCTGCTACAAGAGAAGCCACCGCAACTGAGAAAGCCCGTGCACCACAACGAAGAGTAGCCCCTGCTCACCGAAACTAGAGAAAGCCTGTGCGCAGCAACAAAGACCCAACACAGCCAAAGGAAAAGAAACTAAAAAAAGACAGAGAGAAAAATCTTAAAACATCCAAAAAAAAAAAAAAAAGAAAGACGTTAAGTTCGAAGAAGCTACAGTTAAACCCAACACTGACATCTCAATGACAAGAGCTTCAGAAGGCAGTGAAATGTTACCTCTAAGGTGCTGTAAGAAAACAACTACCCCTCTATATATACTTCAATAAAGAGGGTAAAATTAATACATTTTTGAGAAAAATAAGAGACATTGCTAACAGGAGATAAGCTTTAAAGAATATTCTCTAAGTGGTTCATCATGCAGAAAGAAAATCATCTTGCATGAAAGATCAGATGCAGAAATTGATAGAGACCAAAGAAAATGATAATTATGAGAATAAATCTAAATCACATTGACTGTGAAAGTAGGGGGTGTGAAGAAACAACAGTGTGGCATTTAAATGATATAGAATTACAATACTACATGACAAAAATATCACAAGTGATGTGTGTGCATGTTAGGGGGTATATGTGGTAAATGCTGTTACACCGTTTATAGATTCTTCCCCAGGAGAATAATAAAGGTAACAATATTAGGGTTTTTTAAAAATAAATTTATTTATTTATTTTCGGCTGCGTTGGGTCTTGGTTGCTGCACGCGGGCTTTCTTTAGTTTTGGTGAGCGGGGGGCTACTCTTCGTTGCAGTGTGCGGGCTTCTCATTGCGGTGGCTTCTCTTGTTGCGGAGCATGGGCTCTAGGCGTGTGGGCTTCAGTAGTTGTGGCACGCGGGCTCAGTAGTTGTGGCTCACGGGGTTAGTTGCTCTGCAGCACGTGGGATCTACCTGGACCAGGGATTGAACCCGTGTCCCCTGCATTGGCAGGTAGATTCTTAACCACTGCACCACCAGGGAAGTCCCACAGTATTAGGTTTTATTAAGTAAAGATGGTTTAGTTAAGGAATTTCTAAAGTAATCACTAAGAGAGTAAAACAGTGTGACCACAATGAGATGCCACTTTACACCCACTAGGATGACTATAATAAAAAAGACAGACAATAACAAGTGTTGGCCAGGATATGGAGATATTGGAACCCTCATATTTTGCTAATAGGAATATAAAATTGTGCATCCACTATGGAAAATAGTTTGAGGAAATGGTTCCTCAAAAAGCTAAGTGTGATGGTGTGACCCAACATTTCCAGTCATAGAAATCATACACACCAAAAAGAATTGAAAACAGAGACTCAGACAGGGACTTGTACATGAATGCTCATAACAGCATTATTCACAGTAGCCAAAAGGTAGAAACAACCTGAGTGTCCCTGAGGAGATGAATGAATAAACAATTTTAGAACTTCAGAAATCTTCTTCAGTTTGGGAAATTTCTTATTACTTCTTTCATAATTTCTTCTCTACATATTCTTTGTTCTCCCTTTCTGGAACTTCTACTGGATATTTTACCTCTAGGATTGGTCCTCTATAACTCTTACCTTTTCTCTCATATTCCTTTCCTTTTTTGTCTTACATCCTGGAAGATTTTCTTGCTCTTGTCTTTCAAACTTTCTATTGAAGTTTAATTCAGAAATCATCATTTTAATTTCCAAGCATTCTTTCTTGCTTTTTTCATAGTATCCTTTTTCTGTTATAAGGATGCAGTGTCACTTTTTTTAATTTCTGAGGATATTAGTGAGGTTAAAATATTTTCCCCTTCCCTATGTTAAATTATCTCTACTCTCTGCAGTTTCTTTTAATGTCAGGTTGGTCCCTTTCACATTACAAGTTTTCCTCAAATACCTGGCATATCTTGGTTTTCAATAAATATTTTAAAGTTATGTAGTATAAAAACTAAATGTTTAAAAATTATGTAGTATAAGAACTAATTGTGTAAAAGGATGATGTCTACTGCCACGCAGGTGTTGGCAGGTGGGACCTATTAGTATTCCAATTGAAGTATTTAGTGTGGGTTGTCACACCAGCTGTTCTAGATCTCCTCAACTAGTTCAATCTGTTTGTTTTCTTTTCTTCTCCTTCTTCTTCTTCTTTTTTTTTTCCAGAACTCCCTGCCCTTGTTTTTAGCCTAGAACTTCAAATCCTAGGTGCTATACATTCTTTATGTGGTGAAGAGAGGCATGGAGAGGTTTGACCATGACACATACAGACTTACAATTAATCTCTTTTTAATTTCTAAATATTTTTCCTTGGCCTTCCTTGTCTTTGGCCTGAGTCTTTAGCCTCTGGTGTATTCTGCAAAGCGTATCAGCTTCCTAATTGGTACAGCCCCTCTGGTAGTATTTCATGGTGTAGCTTCTTCTTCACTCTGCCTCAGCAGTCACCTGTTCTCTATCTGATTTCTGTCTTCCAGATATTTGGTGGAATAACTTGCTTGCTTATGACCTGCTCCCACTCTCTTGTTTTGGGTTTGTACCATTTTGATTCCTTTGTCGTTTGTCGGGTGAGGTCGGGCATGATAAACACACGTGACCAGTCTGCTATTCTTCTACTAGAAGGAAATATTTAGTTGAATAATTTTTCAGAGGCTATTTTCTGTATGAAGATTCTCTAAAATGTACATCTTTGATGCTAGAACTTTAGATGTTCTGAAAATGAACTTAATGTTGAGGTGTTTAAATAATTTTGATTCAGTAGGTGGCACTCTTTCCTAGTTTAACTCAATCCTAAATTAGTGTTTGAAGGGTTCAGGGTAGAAACATTTTATTTATCCTTATAATCCAAATAAATACATTTTCAGAGTTTGGTTATCATCAACTTTGACCAATTTATATTTTCACAACTTAAAATTTTTGAGTTAAATTTCAAAGTAAAGATCTAAAACTAAAATCTCCAATCTTTCTAGATTTCTGAAACAGTAGTGTTAATAGTGACTTATGCTCTATCAAAAGTTAAAAATAATTAAAATCTTATCAGAAGTCCTGAGTACAAATGGCATTCAGATTCAAGTTGTTAAATATTTTTAAAATTTCCTCTTATTACACAGAGAGTTTCATTTCATTCTCTTTTCTTCTTCTATATCCTTCCTTTCGAATATTCCCCAAGTATATCAGTATTTTAAATGTACTGATATATTTGTACAATCTATAAACTAAACAAAGCACAATCTCTGTTTACAATCCTATAATCCAAAATCATAGTCGAGATACATGTTAAGCAATTAAATAAATACTAATATAGTTTAGGGAAACATTTAGTGCTTTTGGAAAACTTTACATTGTCTATAAATAACAAGCAAGTACATAGAAACATCTTAACTTCCTGTTCTGAATTTGCAAATAATTTACCAGTCTGTAAATCATGCTTGAAACTGTAATATTCACAGCATTCACGTAAATCTTATTAGGTCTGAAGCAAATCATGAAATGTTAGAGCTTTAAGGGACTTTGGAGAGTTATAAGACTAACTTTTTAATGATCTTAAACTTTTGTTTACTGCTTACAGAAGTGAACCCTTTAGAAATTATGGTTTTTAAAAACATTGCAGGGGACTTCCCTGGTGGTCCAGTGGTAAAGAGTCCACCTTCCAGTGCAGGGGACCCGGGTTTGATCCCTGGTCAGGGAACTAGGATCCCACATGCCGCGGGGCAACTAAGCCCGCGCACCACAACTACAGAGCCTGAGTGCCTCAACTGGAGAGCCCGTGTGCTGCAAACTACAGGGCCCACACGCTCTGGAGCCCGTGCGCCACAACTGCAGAAGAGAAAACTGCATGCCACAACTAGAGAGAAGCCCTCACGCCGAAAGGAAAGATCCCGCATGCCTCAGCGAAGATCCCGCGTGCCGCAACTAAGACCCGATGCAGCCAAAAATAAAAATATAAATAAATCAATAAATAATAAATAAAAATTTTAAAAAACATTGCCAAAACATTCTAAAAAGAGTTAAAACAACTTATTGTACAAGTTAATTGGTAAGCCTGTGACCAATTTTGACAAAGTGTATGAAAATATTAATAATTAACAGACTAAACTATTCTGAGAACAGTTGTCAATTAATCTGGAAACCTCAGTGTGATGCTAGGCTTACATAACCATAGGTGAATGGTGGCTTTCTCTTTTATTTTTCTACAGTTTTATTTTAAAAATATACTTTCACAGAACCACGTGGCCTCAAGCATGCCCAGAATTTGGCCAGATAGCCAGAAATATTTCAGGATATTGGAAGTTTCAAATGCTTGTCTACCAAATTCCAGGCATACTGTGTCTCCTTGTTAGTCCATAATTTGTTACTTCTGTTTTTCAAAAACTGAGCCACATGGATAGTATTAGTGCTTGACAATTCAAATATACCTTGAATATTACATTCCAAAGACAATCAGAGAAACTTTAAAAAATGATATATATTCATGAAAATTATCCTATCTTTGAAGTTATCATTCCACCAAAGAGCTCCTCAATTTTTCAAAATGATTTCATTGACTTCAAAGCAGTTTAGCAGTAGGAAATAAGTGCTGTGCCTAATGACTCCTCACTTTCTGCTTCTGTTTTTCTGTCTCTTGTCACTCTCTGTATGTATAATAAAGATCGTAATCTTCAAGCTAAACACAGTCTCTGTTTGCAATCTTATAGTCTGAAATCAAATTATATTTATAAAATTTTAATGAGGACCTGGCTTGCCTCAACTAAATCAGCAGTGTTGTGGAATCTATAAAATTTTCCTTTTAGTTTCAAGTTCAAGTGATACCTTGGTACATCAATAAGAAAGTAAAATGTTGTGAATCACTAAGTGTTCTGACCAGTGCACTTCTTAGATCCTTTTAATTCTTCCCCAAACTTTTCATATGAGGGAATATTTTAGTAAATATTTTCAACAAGTTCACCAAATCCCCTCATTGCATTAAATCTCCAATCTTTGTTTCATTTTCTTCCAGAGCTCACCAAGCTGACCACATAAGCATACTCTCACTTGCAAACGTTATAGAGTTATAGTATGTATGCAATGGTTGGTGGGCATACAAGTCTTTCCCTATGACTTCGATCATTTGTAGAAAATTTCCTTTTTTCCCATTTATTGCAGGTGATCCATTAATACAGCTCAGTATTTCCATGTTTAGAACAAGCTCCTTAAATTCTTGTCTACCAGATAGTTAGGCACTACTGGCCCATGTGTGCAGACTAATTTGGTAAACATTGCTTTGCTGCAGTTCCCGGCAGGCAGAATTTGGTTTGGACTATATGTTGAATAGCCCTGATCTTTTCACAGTAAGTAAAATTAATTTTTGGAAGAGTTCAAGTGATTTGATTAAGACTAAGAATTTCTGTTTTCTTAGTGCAGAATTAAGACTAGAACCCCAATCTTTTTTTTTAAATTTTTATTTATTTTTTTATATAGCAGGTTCTTATTAGTTATCCATTTTTTACATATTAGTTTTTATTGAAGTATAGTTGATTTGCAATGTGTGTTAATTTCTGCTGTACAGAAAAGTGATTCAGTTATACATACATACACACACACACACACACACACACACTCTTTTTCATATTCTTTTCCTTTATGGTTTATCACAGGGTATTGACTATAGTTCCCTGTGCTATACAGTAGGACCTTGTTGTTTATCCATTCCATGTATGATAGCTTGCATCTGCTAATCCCAAACCCCCAATCCATTCTTCCCCCCACCCCCTACCCCCTTGGCAACCACAAGTCTGTAGAACCCCAATCTTCTTATTCAGTACGTTCAGTAAATATTTTCTGAAATGATTTTTTTTTTTTGCGGTACGCGGGCCTCTCACTGCTGTGGCCTCTCCCGTCGCGGAGCACAGGCTCCGGACGCGCAGGCTCAGCGGCCATGGCTCACGGGCCCAGCCGCTCCGCGGCATGCGGGATCCTCCCGGACCGGCGCACGAACCTATGTCCCCAGCATCGGCAGGCGGACTCTCAACCACTGCGCCACCAGGGAAGCCCTCAGTAAATATTTTTGAGTGACATTTTTCTACTAAAGACAGAAGGACATTATATATATATATATTTTGATCTTAGTTTTTGGAACAGACAGGTATGTATATAAATAATTATAATGCTTCTAAGAGAAGTATATACAAAGATTGAAGAGAGTACAAAAGTCAGAGTAATTATTAGGTCTGTTGTGGGAGTGGGAGGAGAGAGGTATGGAAATGCTTCAAGGAGGAGGGCTTTGGGGAATGGATAATCATTTGCTAAGCAGAGGAAGCAGGAGTGGGAGGGGAGGGCGAGGGTATTTGCACAGAAGGAATAGCAGGTGCAAAGACAGGAAGATTTTGGAAAAGTATACGTTTTCTAGAGAATGCAAGGAGTTTGAGAAGTCTGCTGAAGTCTAATTGGGGGCAAGGAGTAGGATTGTAGAAAGAGGTGGTGTGAAATGGCTCTGGAGAATCTCGATTTTGAAGAGCTTTATTTGCCAGGCTAAGGATTTTGGATTTTATCCTGAAGGTAATGGAGGATCACTGAAGGATTTTAACTTAGTGTCTCAGTTTCTGCCATACTCTGGTAGTGGTTGAAGGTGGATTTGGGAGTGGTAGGGTGATGCTCGTGGAGTAGAAACATAGAAATCAGGAAACTATTGTGTGTAATTCAGATGAGAGATATCTCCCACCCCTATAATCTGCTATTATTCCCCTAAATACAACCCGTGACACCTGTCCTTTCAGTCTCACCCCTTTTCTGCTCTGGGCTTCCTGCCTTTGATTTGTTGCCCATCTACTGTCTGCCCTGCCATCATGTTAGTGACTATTCTGATTTTTTAAAATCTACCTCTTCTCATTACTCTCCACCAAGCCATTTCCAAACCTGATGTCTTAGTAGATGGCCTTACCTCACATTTCACAGAGATACCAAGACCATTCAATGAGCAAGCCTGAGTTTGTTTGCCCCCTGAAGCTAACAAACTTAATTCATTTATACAATCACTTCCTCCTCCTCCCCACCTGCTTCAGTGAAAGGACTAGCCCTTCTCCTATCTAAGGCTAATTCTTCCATCTGACCTTTGAATCCCATTTCCTCTGCTTCCATTGAGCGTTTCTTTATTTCCATGATCATTCACCTCTCTTTCTCAGCGGGCTCTGTTCCCGTCAATATACCAATAGGATTCAAGTCTCTGCCTTTTAAAAATTCCATATCCTGCTTGATATGTCTTTCTTTTTCCATTTACTACCAATTTCATGACAAAGTACTGATCTTTGTATAACTACACTGTTCCCTCCTTTCTAAACCAGGACTTCTCAGTTGGAATATTACTGGCATTTTGAGTCGGATAATTCTTTGCTGGGGGCGCTGTCCTGTGTAGGATATTTAGCAGCAGCCCTTGCTGCAAACTGCTAGATGTCAGTAACATCTACCTAGTTGTAATAACCAGAAATATCTCCAGACACTGTCAAATAACCCCTGGGGGTCAAAATCAACCCCAATTGGGAACCTTTGTTCTAAAATGTAGACCAGTTGCCAAAACTGCTCCTACTTACAGATTTCCATACTGCCAAACATACCCTTCGTTACTCACTTCATTATTGAAACTTTTTTCTCACTGGTCCTGTTCATTACTTCCCTTTGTTCTGGCCCATCCATATCCTTCTGGGACTCCTTTTCATTCTTCAACTCTTAAAATACCAGACTTCCCCAGGTATCTGTCTCCTCTCATTTATGCTCTGTGTGACCTCATCAAAACTATTGTTTTGGCTATCACATACAAGTTAATGAGTCCAAATCTCTGTCTTCAGCCCAGACCTCTCTCCTAAGCTTCAGACACATATGTTGAACAGCTTAACTGGAATCTCCACTTTGGGTAAATGTTAGATATCTCAAACTCAACTTGCCCTAAAAAGAAGTAATACTTTCCTTTCTCTCAACCTCTTCCCTTATCCCATGCAACTGAAAGTCCCAAACCCCCAAAGTTGGGTTTTTCAAGCCTGTGTCTCTTTCCTGGATGGTGCCACCACCCAGCCACTTACCATAAATCTGGAAGCCTCTGAGATTCTCCTCCTTCACCTCCTATAACCACTTAATTATTTAATCTTCTTATCTTCTGTATCTGTCCCTTGCTCCTTACTCCCATTTCTACTACCCTCATCACTTTTTACCTGCAATTCCAACTGGTCTTTGCCCCTCTACTCTTGCCCTTCTCCAATCTGTCCTCTACTCTGCTTATATAATGGTGTCTCTAACAGTCAAATCTGATTTTTATTCCTCTGATTGATTTCCTTTAATAGCTTCTCATAGTTTTAAATATAAAATAGTTCAAATTCCTTATCCTAGCAAAAACCTTACTTAATATATTTCTATCTACTTTGCTTCCCTCATCTTTTGATAGTTTCCTTGCATGACATATTCAGTCGATCCTAGTAAAGAATTTGTTTCATGCTCTTTCAACTAGAGGATTCTGTAGCTTAGCATGTGCTGATCTTTCTGCCTGCAATGCCCTCTCTAGTTGCTTTATTTAACTGTCTTCATTCATGTTGCAAAATTTAAACATTAAATTTCGGTTTAGTGTTTGACTACATGTTTGACTACAGTGTTTCATCTTCTCTTGGTTTGACTACAGTGTTTCATCTTCGTGTTCTCAGAACATGAGTGTACCGTCCTTTACTTTCCACATAACAGTGTAAATTGTGGGTTTGCTTTCTGGGTCTTGTAAAATACTTCAAGTAAAGCAGTGGTTATGTACCTAGTACTCACAATGTACAGCACAATGTCTAGCACATAGTAAGTACTTGATAAATGAATAGTTCTAAATATACTAAAGACCTGGACTGGTGCAGAGTACAGAGAGGAATGGGTCGATTTTCGATACATGAGATATTTCATTGGCAGAATTGGAAGGACTTATTGACTAATTAGAGGTAGGGAGTGAGGAAGAGTCTTCAAAGATGACCATTATGTTCCTAGTTAGATAACTTGGTCCTATTGATTGAGACAGGGAAGACTGAGATGGATGGGGTTTAAACACCGTATACGTACATTCATTTATTTATTTTGGACACGATATGTTAGAAATGCCTGTGGCACATTAAAGTGGAAATGACATATACAGTAAACAGCCATATGGGTCTAGATCCCAGTCAATGCTGTCCAACAGAAGTATAATGTGAGTTGTAAATGTAATTTAAAATTTTCTGGTAGCCATATTTTAAAAAGTAAAAGAAATAGGTTAATTTAATTTTAATAGTATATTTTACTTAACCTTGGGTTTGTCGACTGCACTATTAACATTTTGTGCCAGAGAATTCTTTGTTGTGTAGGGCTATCCTGTGAATTGTAGGATGTTTAGCAGAATCTCTGGCCTCTTGTTAGTAGTTGCCAATAGCTCCCTCCCCACACAAGTTGTGACAACCAAAAATGTCTCCAGGTATTGTTAAATGTCTTGGGGGGAGGAGACGGTACCAAATCACCCCTGTTTGAGAACCATTGATTTAACCCAATATAGCCAAACTATTATTTCAACATGCAATCAATATTAAAAGTTATAGAGATTTTAATAATTTTTTGTATTGTATCTTTGAAATTGGATGTATAGATTTCACTTACAGCACTTCTCAGTTTGTACTAGCCACATTTCAAGTGCTCAACAGCTACATGTGGCTAGTGTCTACCTTTTTGAAGAGCATAGGTCAAGAGCTTTAGAGAAATGGTTCGGTCTGGAAATACATGGCTTTGAGAAGTCGTAAGTTGATAACAGTTAAAACCATGGCAGTAGATAAGATAGTTGAGGAAGAATTTTTTATTTAGAGTGAGAAAATAGGAGGATTGAGGAAAAATCCTAGTCCAATGCTCTTCTGGTCTCCCCACACGATCTGCTACCCTTTTTTGTTTATTATCATTATAATTTTAAAATATTTTCTTCACTGAACAATATGGAGAACATGAACGAACAAAGGAAAGGGTATTGAGAAAGACAAGCTGATGACAAAGGGAGGGAATTAATGTTTATTGAACACTTAATTGGTAAGTAATGTTTGAAGCGTTATGTGAACTGTCTTAATCTCACAAGAACCCTTTGAGAGAAATGATGTTACCTCAGTTTATGGAGGAGGAAAGCGAGGTTTTTTTGTCTTTGTTTTAAATATGCTTTTATTTTTTAAAATTGAGGTATAATTGACATTTTCTTTCTTTTCTTTTCTCCCTCTCTCTCTCCCTTCCTCCTTCTCTCCCATCCTTCCTTTCTGGAAACAGATTTACAAAGGTCTAATCAATTAGACAGCTAGCTGTTAATTGGCATCACTGGGATTTTTTTTTAATTTTTAGAATTCTTTTTCAAAATTTTTTCCCATTTAGATTACAGAATATTGAGCAAAGTTCCCTGTGCTATACAGTAGGTCCTTGTTGGTTATCTATTTTACACATAGCAGTGTGTACATGTCAATCCCAAACTCCCAGTCTATTCCCCCCCCCACCCCCCCTTAACCATAAATTCATTCTCTTAAGTCTGGCATCACTGAGATTTGAAAGGAAGTTTGACTGATTCCAAAGCCTACATCCTTTTCCCCTACATCCTCCTAATGCACGTAATGAAGCATTTGCTATCTACTGATTTTTATAAAATAAGTAAGAAGGCGTATGTGATTGTACAGTTAGTTCCCAGGATACCTATCACCACTTTTGATCTGATTTCGGAAGCAAATTCACCTTAACGGTGAGGTACCATGATCTCCATGTCATTGGCAAGTATGATTTCAGTATCATTTGCTGCGAAAGACACTAAACCACGATGTTTCTGTTTGTTACCTTAAGTACTGTCAATAATTCTGTGGTTAGTTGTAACTTTTAGTTATGAAAAAAATCAGCCAAGACGTAGTCAGCATTTTGTTTAAATACTGACCGCATTTCACCAAGGAAAATAAAATAACGAGCTTTATTAGGTTTGGCCAACAGACTGATAAAGCGAGCTCGAAGGGGAAGGCTCGGGGAAGAGGGGGCGGCACGGTGAGAAACGAGAATCTGAGCAAGCGCAGAAACGAACAGATGTTAATGGAGGCGAGAAGGCTACTGCGCTCTCACTTTGCGAACTGTCGTAAAGCCCCTAGTGTCGTGCTCGCTCGGTAGAGGAGGGATTGGTTAGGCGGCGGCGGCCGGAGAGCAGCAGCAGTGGCGGCGACGGTGGTGAGGTGTTCGGTCTGCGCAGCATAGAAACGCCCGCAGCTTCGGGGAAGGAATTCCCGTGGGACCAAATTAGGCATTCTGAACCCAAGCCGGGTCAGCTGGGCCGAACCAGGCGCTGCCGCTCGTACAGTTTTGGTGGCGGTGACAGACGCTGCTCTTGACTGTAGGGGCCTATTAGGCCAAGATCCGAGGCGCGGATCACTGGCTCTCGACGCATCCTCTTCCACCCTTACATCTCCTGTCTTCCTTCCTGGGCCAGTGATTCCCGGAGCCGGGGAAGAGGGTTGCTAATGATTAAGGTGAGGAGGGCGGGGGGAGGGGATCGACTGGAGGCCGCGCGTGCGCGCAACGGGGGAGGGGCCGGGCTGGAGGGGAGAAAGAGGAAGGGCTGCGGCCGCGGAAGGCTGGGGTCGGCGACCGGCCGGTTATTGCTGGCTCCGTAGTGACTTAGGGTCTGGGTCTCCGCAGAAGATTTAACTGTGTTTGAGCAAAGCATTTGTCTACAGACACACCCACCCCCCTCAGTGAGGGGCTGTGGGTGAAGGGATTTCTTTCCCTTTTTCGACTCTCCCTAGAGTCTTAGGATGGGGGCTGAGGACTGAGGCGTGGGAGTGCGATTTGACAATGGAGTGATGAAGGTAACCTGCACCCGGGGTGTTGGAGGGCGCTAAGTCAGCCCTGACGGTTAGGGAGTTGCCTTCTTCTGTGATCAAGGAAACGTAGACCGCAGAACAGCTGAGATACAGACCCGTCAGATTTTTGTATAGAGTTGGCTGGTTGGTCATTAAAAAAGAAGCTTGATATTTTTGTTACTGTTTTTAGAGAATTTATCAGAGTCAGCAACAATGTTGTTACTGTTTTTAGAGAATTTATCAGAGTCAGTAACAATGTTGTAGTTGGAAATATTTGTTCTATGCTGCAGAAACAGAGGTTTGTCACCATAGTTCTTAAGTAGATTATAGTAGATCTTTACATATAAGTTCTTAACGCACGTCTAAGTTTTAATGTTTAAAAAATACCAGGAAGTATAGGGTATTCATTTAATTTGTTCATGTTTGTAGTGTGGGGTGATTCCATTGTATTGCATGCTTTCCTGTTTCTTGGTCTATGTGCAGTATGAATTTAGAACTCTCTGGGGTGGTAAAATGCCAGCTGACATAGACTTCATTTTATAGTTCATAAAGCTTTTTGAACCTGACTTAATCTAAACTTTATTTCATTTGGTGTTTTATGTTTAATTTTCTTGTTTTAGGGACCTCTTCAACCAAAAAGAACAGACTGGGGAAAAGATAAGCTAAGGTTCCATTTCCTTTCCCATTTTTATTTTTTGTGTCATTGCTTTCAAATGTTAGTATGTGATTAAGGTATTACATAGACGTTTTATAATACTGGTTTTACTTGGTTTTATTAGGGTGAAAAATCTACATTTTGATATTTCATTACTATATGTTTTTTAGTAAAAATTTTCATGTCAGTGTGAACCAGGTTATTTTTTCATACAAAACAGTAGTGTTTGTGAGACAAAACAAGTAGGGTGAGAAAGAAACCCTTTCACCCTGAAAAGAATCTTAAATTGTTTTTTTTTTAAAGCCTTGAATTATTTTACTTTTGTCCATCTCTTGTCATTTAACCTTGGACAAATGACATCTCTCTCCTGTGCATTTGTTTGCCTCTACAATTTAGAGTAGTATTCTAAGAACTGGTGAGGGTATTTATGAATCGGTCTGAACAATATTGTAGGGAAACTAGGAAGATTAGAGTTTCTCCTTGTACGTCAGGGAAGTTGTATCTTGTGTGTATGGATCCTTCTGTCACTTTTTCCCTTTTGTTTGGTGTCTCTTGGTCACTTGCATATTAGTTCTTTCACTAGAGTTGGTTTTTGACGAAAGATATAGTAAAAATAATTTCATTTTGGTGAAAACTGCATCTCAGTGGAGGTTATACCTTGACAAATTTCACTTCAGTACTCCATTTCTACAGATAATTGAAAAATAGCTATACTGATCTTTAAGAGGTCAGCAATTTACTCATCTAAAGCAAAGGAATAGTCAGCAGATATTCCTAAATAGTTATTTTCACTTTAAAATTTAAAATGTGGAATAAAAACCTCATTGAATCAAACCAATTAAATTTTTTAGATGCTTCTTGTATTATTTTGTCAAAGAGGGGTTTCTGTAACATGCTTTACTTAGAGCGTAATTTTATGTGCCCTTGTTTTGACATTTCTCCTGGTGGCTAGGATTTCAATAGGAAAAAAAAAAGTGGCAGTACTAAAAATGATGGTAAAGTATGTTATAACTTGACATTAACATTCTATGGGTGACATTATTATACATAAAGAGTGTAGGGCTAGAGACAGGAGATCTGGATTTTAAATCTAGCTTTGCTTGCTATTCATTAGATCTGTGACTTTGTGGATGACCATCCAACCGGGACTTCAGATCTCTCTCAACTGTTAAATGAGAAGTGTGGGATAGGTTACTCTAGTTTTCTCTAGGTCCCAATTTTAATGGTTTGCATTTTTAGTTAGGTGTTTTTGGTATTAGTCGTAGTCATCATGATCCAGTCCCCAGAAAGAAATGCTATACTGAGAGTATTAATTCCTTCATGGTATGTATATATTAGAGCCAGGGGGGAGAAAAAAGGAAACAAAATGAATGATTGAGCCATGTTTGTTGTTCTAGATAATGCTTCTGTCCCGTTTTAGATATTACTCATGATTAGCTCTCATATGATACTAAAAAATGAAACTTTTACTCCTGGTAATGCTCTTTAAATCATCCTGAGTAATTTTTCTTTCAGAAACCCATAATCATTGTTCAGTGAATTTCCAGAAATGCATTTGAATGCCTTACACCTCTGTTCTTTCTTTGCTGCATCCCATAGTGTTTTGGTAACAGCTGGCCCAAGTTTCTGCAGGTACTCAATTTATACCATGACGTGAGCAGTGAGTGAGCTACAAATGTTTAAAAACAAATACTAAACTGAGCTTACATTTTAGATAGAGGTACTGCATTACTATTTAATCATTCTGTAAGTATTTATTGATTGTCTCATGTTCTTGGCATTATTCTTGGCCTTCAGTGAAGAAGGCACTCTGCCTTCATGCACTGGATATTTTATTAGGGAAAACAATAAACAGAATAGCTTTATGTAGTGGTAAGTGCCATGAAGAAAATAGGGGCATGTAATGGAGAATGAATGGAAGTGGGGCTCTACTGTGCATTGAGAGGTTAGAAAGGGCCTCTTTTTAGAGGTAATACTTGATTTGCGATCAGTGATTAAAAAGAGTCAGCCCGGGGCTTCCCTGGTGGCGCAGTGGTTGAGAATCCGCCTGCCGATGCAGGGGACACGGGTTCGTGCCCCGGTCCGGGAAGATCCTACATGCCGTGGAGCGGCTGGGCCCGAGCGCCATGACCGCTGAGCCTGTGTGTCCGGAGCCTGTGCTCCGCAACGGAAGAGGCCACAACAGTGAGGCCTGCGTACCACAAAAAAAAAAAAAAAAGAGTCAGCCATAGTGGCAATCTGGAGGAAGAGTGCTGCAGACAAAGCAAACAGTAAATACCTTAGATTGGGTTTGATTCTGGAGAATCTACAATTATGAATTGTTTGGTTTGTCTGTTAGGCTTTTTCATAATTACTGATAGACAATTGTGAATGGAAGGCTAAAAATATTTACGTGTAGGGCTTCCCTGGTGGCGCAGTGGTTGAGAGTCCGCCTGCTGATGCAGGGGACACGGGTTCGTGCCCCGGTCCGGGAAGACCCCACATGCCGCGGAGCGGCTGGGCCCGTGAGCCATGGCCGCTGAGCCTGTGCGTCCGGAGCCTGTGCTCCGCAACGGGAGAGGCCACAACAGTGAGAGGCCCGTGTACTGCAAAAAAAAAAAAATTATGTGTAGTAACCAAATGTAATGTGTTGACATTGTTTAAATCCTGACTCAGACCAACTGTAGAAAGTAATTTTTGAAGCACTTTGGAGGAAATTTGAATGTGGATAGGTATTAGATGATTTCAAGGAATTATTGTTAGTTTTGTAAGGGATGCTACTGGCATTATGTTTTTGTAAGAAAATGCCCATTTTTAGAGATGGAGACTGAAGAATGAGGAAGAGAAATTTGTTTGGTATTTGTTTAAAAATACTTCAGAGCAAAGAAAGGATGGGAGAGATGAGTTAGATGAAGCAAGTGTGGAATAATCCTGATAATTGTTGTGTTGGAGTGATAGGTATATGTGTAGTAATAATATTGTTCTCCTTTTGTGAGGTCTGAAAATGTTCTTACTTTAAAATGCATTTAAAATAATTTTACCCTATTTAGATGTCTTCTCCTTTTTTTTCTCTTCCTCCCAGTTTTGATAAAATGTAGACTTTTGTTCCTCTTTCTAAACATTCATCATTTATTCAACAAATATGAGTACTGTATTTCAAGCACTGTGTCAGTGCTTGAGTTTAAACAAAGAGCAGGACCTTAAGGCCTGCCTATGAAGAGCTTATGGTTTGCTGGATGAAGGGAGAGTCCCTCAGTGTGGACTGTGTTAACATGAAATCATAGATTTCTGTGTTTTCCGGAGGGTATACAGGATCAGCATTTTAGTGTTTATGTGGTTACTAAACAAATATTTTTCTTGGGACATCCCTGGCGGTCCGGTGGTTAAGACTCTGTGCTCCCAATGCAGGGGGCACAGGTTCAATCCCTGGTTGGGGAACTAAGATCCCGCATGCTGCACGGTGCGGCCAAAAAAAAAAATTGTTTTTTTCGTTTTCTAGAGAATTGAGAGTTTAGGAAGTTCTGTATGCAGCTGTGTGCCAGTCTGAGTCACTGTTGTATTCATTTCCCTTATTCATATGTGCTATAGGGCATCAGAATAAATCACGTTTTTACTTTACCACCTTTTGACATCCCAGTTTGCCTTTATTTAAATTTTTTTTTTGAAATAATTTCAAGCCTAAAGAATTTCAAACCTAAAGAAAAGTTTAAAAAATGGTACTGAGAACTCTTCAATATCCTCTAGTCAGATTTACCAGTTTTTAAAATTTTGTTGCATTTGTTTTAATGCTCTTTTCTGAATCACTTAAAGGTAAATTGAATGTATTATGCCCAAGTCTCTAAATATTCACTGTGTATTGTATTTTGCATTATCACAATACAGTTACCAGATTCAGGAAATCTAACATTGATAATACTATATTATCTAATCTATCTAATCTGTAGCCCCTATTCCAGTTTTGTCAGTTTGTCCCAGTAATAGCATTTGTTCCTTTGTAGCATTTTCCCCATAGGATCCAGGCCAGGATTGCAAATTGCATTTAGTTGTCATATCTCTTCAGTCTCCTTTCATCTGGAACAGTATCTTAGCCTTTCTCTTTCATTGTATTGACATTTTTGAAGAATACAGGCTATATATTTCATAGAGTATTCTCAATTTGGGTTTGTCTGATGTTTCCTCGTAATTAGATTCAGGTTATGCATCCCCAGCGGGGGATTTTGTATCTTTCTCAGGGTATGATATTGAAGTACCTGTTATCGGTCTGCGCCTCATTGGTGATGTTAATTTTTAGTTATCTGGTCATGGTTTTGTCTGGTTTCTTCACAGGAATGTATAGTTATTATTTTTCCCCTCTCACCTAATAAGCAGTCTGTGGGGATAACTTTGAGATAGAGCATATATCCTGCTTCTAATCAGATCTGTATTTTCATCAAATTTCCCTCCTGGATTTAACATACATTGATGATTCTTGCCTGTGCTGATGTTTATATTGATGGTTGCAAAATGGTTATTTTCTGACTCCGTTTCTTTATGTCAGTAGGTGTTCTGTTTTAAGGCAGAAGCATCCTTTTATCTATTATCAATATGGACTTACGTAACTTCCTATCTTACTCAATGGGTTATACTCCATTACTGCCTTTATTTATTTTGATGCTCAGATTGTCCCAGGTTTGTCCAGTGGGAGCCTTTCTACCCTGGCTTCTGTGTCTTTTTGACATACTCTCATAATTTTTTTGGAGTATTTCCTCTCTTTTTGCACATCTCAGTCCTGGAATCAGCCATTCTCCAAGGAGCCCTGGGTCCTTAGAGTGGGGAATCCAATTTGCTTTTGAGTTATCTATTTATATATAGAAACAGTCTCTTCTTTTCTGGATCAGGACATCTTTTGAGAAACTAAATTTAAATTAGACTTTGATAGTGGGTTTGTATTTCTCTGAAGATTTTGTTTATGAAGTAATTACATAAGATTTAGCAATTATATTTACTGTAAAGCAATTATTTTATTCTTTTCTTTTTCAAATACATAAGTTCTAATTTGATCTTAATCATGATCAAATGAGATAGAAGAAAAAATGGGTTATTTTATTTTATGTTACCATGTGTGTGTGTATGTATATGTGTGTGGGGAGGGTTTAACCACTAACTGTTAAAAAATGACTTAAGGTTTATATACTTAACTGTTGGGTTTTTTTTTAATTTATTTTTTTATTTTTGGCTGTATTGGGTCTTCATTGTTGCGCGTGGGCTTTCTCTAGTTGCGGCGAGCGGGGGGCTACTGTTCGTTGCGGTGCGTGGGCTTCTCTTTGCAGTGGCTTCTCTTTGTTGTAGAGCATGGGCTCTAGGCGCACAGGCTCTAGGCGCGTGGGCTTCAGTACTTGTGGCACTTGGGCTCCGTAGTTGTGGCTTGCGGGCTCTAGAGCACAGGCTCAGTAGTTGTGGCGCACGGGCTTAGTTGCTCCGCAACTAAGTCCTCCCGGACCAGGGCTCAAACCCGTGTCCCCTGCATTGGAAGGAGATTCTTAACCGCTGCGCCACCAGGGAAATCCCTACTTAACTGTTTTTAACTGAGTCATCAGACATTTTGGTTTGAGGAAATAGTTGCTTTTTAACTAGATTTTTAAATGAAAATGTTTTTATTGTAATATAGAATGATATTTCATATAAGAGTGGAAACTCAAAGGCACATTATTCCAGGCAGTTACTGTTACATCTTGGTATATTTCACAGCCATTCTCTCACCTTTGCATCGGTATTTGCTTTATTTGTCTTTTAAACTTAACTTTTAAGTATTTTTCCTGGCAGTATTTTGAATGATTTTTATTTTTGAACCAATTAACATCTGTACATGGTTTAAAAGTTAGTTCCAAATGTCTTATAGTGAAAAAAACAGCAGTCCCCTCTGCTACCCCTCCTAAACTCCTAGTTCCACTTCCTAAGTGGGAACACTTTCAGCTCTTAAAATATTTTTTTTCTTTTGGTATTTACCTTCATATTTCTAAATAATATGCTTATATATGTACTTAGCCACTTTAGATGTCAGTTTACATTTTTTGTTTTTTAAATAATTATTTAATTTTTTAAGATAAAATACATATCAATACAAAGGATACTAAATTCACAGGGTACAAAGGGTATACAGGGAAAGATGAGTCTTCTTGACATCCCTGTCTTCCTACCACCCAGTTCTTTTCCCTGGAGACATATTCCCTCTTCTTAGTTTATATGTATCTCCAGAGCAGTGGTTCTCTGTGGTCTGTGGAGTCTTGAGGGGGGTCTTCAGATGTTTCAAGTTATCTGTTGGTTTGAAACTATTTCATAATAATACTAACTTCTTCTTTGTTACTAAACTATGTTGACATTTGCACTGATGATGCAAACACAGTGATGGGTAAAACTACTGGCCCTGCAGTGCATATCAAGACAGTGGCAAAAATTGTACTAATAGTCATATTCTTCATCACTATACATTAACGGCTGGGGAAAAAAACCTGGTTTCATTTAAGAATATCCTCCATGAAGCAGTAAAGCTTGTTAATTTTATTAATCTTGATCCTTGAGTACATGTTTTTTTAATATTTCATGTGACAAAATGAGAAGAATGTTATACGACACTTCTGCTGCATACCAAAGTATGATGCTTGTCTTGAAGAAAAATATTTGTGTGATTGAGTTGCGAGCCGAACTAGCAAACTGGTTGCTTTTTTCATGGAACACTATTTTTACTTGAAAGAATGACAAACTGTAGTTATTTAAACTTGGGTATTTGTACATATTTTCTCAAAAATAAATGAAGTGAGCCTGTCACTTCAGGGAAAACAACTAACAGAATTTATTGCCAGGATAAAATTAAGGCTTTCAAGCAGAAATTAGAATTTTGGAAAACGTATCTTCCACTGTGATCTTGGCAACGTCTCAGGACCTTGCTGATGAAATTGTTGGTGATATTAACAAATGTGATTTTTTTAAAAATTTGCTGTGTTATAATGAAATGTGTCATTGTTTGGAATATGTGCATAACTCAGTGGACCAACTTTTTTCAAAAGTTCAATGCAGGGCTTCCCTGGTGGCGCAGTGGTTGCGCGTCCGCCTGCCGATGCAGGGGAATCGGGTTCGCGCCCCGGTCTGGGAAGATCCCACATGCCACGGAGCGAGTGGGCCCGTGAGCCATGGCCGCTGAGCCTGCGCGTCCGGAGCCTGTGCTCCGCAACGGGAGAGGCCACAACAGCGGGAGGCCCGCATACCAAGTTCAATGCATGATATTAACAGAATCATGCTGTGGGTATAAGGGCCTACTTAAGTGCAAGATAGATCAATAGATTTTTTTTTTTTTTTTTTTTGGATCAGTAGATTTTAAATGAAATGGTCTGGAAAGTTTCATTGATACGGTTTCAGAGTCCACCTTGCAACTAACCTTTACAGAATTATGCTTGTTAAGTTTTGGCTTAATAAGTTTCATTGATACAGTTTCAGAGTCCACCTTGCAACTAACCTTTACAGAATTATGCTTGTTAAGTTTTGCCTTAATATCAAAGAAGAATAATATCCACACTTATCTGAAAAGGTTATTAAAAATATTCCTTCTTGGGCTTCCCTGGTGGCGCAGTGGTTGAGAGTCCGCCTGCCCATGCAGGGGGAGTGGGTTCGTGCCCCAGTCCGGGAAGATCCCACATGCTGCGGAGCATCTGGTTCCGTGAGCCATGGCCGCTGAGCCTGCATTTCCGGAGCCTGTGCTCCGCAACGGGAGAGACCACAACAGTGAGAGGTCCACGTACTGCAAAAAAAAAAAAAAAATTCCTTCTTTTATCAACTACATATTGGTGTGAAGCTGGATTTTCATTTTAGATTGACTACAGAAGCAGATATAAGAAATCAGTTTTCTCTATTAAAGAGATTTGCAAAAATGTACAGCAGTGCCACTCTTACTAATTTTTTTGGAAAAATACATTCATAAATGTTACCTATTAGCATGGAGTGGATTTACCTTTCCTGATTTTAAATAAAAAATTTTAAAGCATTTACCAACTTTCCTTTATAATATTACCAGTACATACAACCCACATAATAAAAGCTCTTTGAGTTCCTCAATTATTTTTTAAGAGTGAAAAGGGATTCACAGTCAAAAAGTTTAAAAACTGCTGCTACAGCTGTTTAATCCAGAGGGTTAAGCAGTTTTAAGCATTCCCTTTTGACTGCTTATGGAAAAGGAGTTCACACTTCTCTCTTTACTGTTTCTCCCAATATAGTTGTATCACAATTTTAGATTATTTTATTTCTTTTGTCTTTCAAAAACATATTTCATTTTTATTATATAAATGTCAGTTTAACCTTTTACTGTAAGAATATAAATGTTTTAAGAGAGGCTTTGTTATTCTTTATACAGATTCACAGTCAATTATTTGGTAAAGGTCTCTGGGTTTCTTTAACTCCATGGTCTCATATGTTGCACATTTTAAATAACATTTCAAGGATAAGGTGACCATATGTGCGTGGGTTCATCTCTGGGCTTTCTATCCTGTTCCATTGATCTATATTTCTGTTTTTGTGCCAGTACCGTACTGTCTTGATTACTGTAGTTTTGTAGTATAGTCTGAAGTC
>NC_041224.1:52142958-52145118 GCF_002837175.3 Physeter macrocephalus
GTGGCACATATATATAATGGAATATTACTCAGCCATGAAAAGAAACGAAATTGAGTTATTTGTAGTGAGGTGGATGGACCTGGAGTCTGTCATACAGAGTGAAGTAAGTCAGAAGGAGAAAAGCATATACCGTATGCTAACACACATATATGGAATCTAAGAAAAAAAAATGTCCTGAAGAGCCTAGGGGTAGGACAGGAATAAAACACAGACGTACTAGAGCATGGACTTGAGGATATGGGGAGGGGGAAGGGTAAGCTGTGACGAAGTGAGAGAGTGGCATGGACATATATACACTACCAAACGTAGGGTGGATAGCTAGTGGGAAGCAGCCGCATGGCACAGGGAGATCAGCTAGGTGGTTTGTGACCACCTAGAGGGGTGGGATAGGGAGGAGGAGAGGGAGGGAGACACAAGAGGGAAGAGATATGGGAACATATGTATATGTATAACTGATTCACTTTGTTGTAAAGCAGAAACTAACACACCATTGTAAAGCAATTATACTCCAATAAAGATGTTAAAAAAATAAATAACAATTCAGCATATATTTACTGAATGCCAACTATGTGTTCAACACAGTAGTGATGAAAATCAAGTCTTGGCCTTAGTGGGAAAACAAGTAAATTTTACAGATGGTGATTATGGAAATAACTGGGCTGGAAAAAGAAGATGGGGGTAGGGTTAGCTTTTTAAGTATAAGGTGGTCAGGGATGGTCTCAAGGATAAGGAAACATTTAAGCACAGACCCAAATGAAGCAGGCAGGAGAGCCTTATGGATATTCTTGGGACAAGCATTCCGAGCAGATTGAATAGCAATAGTATGCTTGGCCCGCAGAGGAATAGCCAAGAAGCTGTTGCGGCTGGAGTGGAGTGGAGGAGAAAATGGTAGTCTCTTAGGACAAAGGTAGAAAGGGTTTATGTCCTTTATTTTTAGGAAATGTTCTTGTATTAGCTTTGATAACTACTTAGTAATTTTTTCCTCTGTTCTCTTTTTGGAATTGGTTGTGTAGTCAGATGATTGGATTTTGTTGCTGTTTTGTACTTGCTGTTAAGTTCCTCTGTGTGTGTGTGTGTATGCGTGTGCACATATTTTTTAAAAATGCTTATTGTGTGCCATCTCCTTTTCTTCCCCCTCCCCTTCTTTCTGTTCTTTGTACATGTTAGGCCTGTTCCTGCTCCATGATCTTTCCTTACTGTTTCCCCCTCCTAGGAATGCTCTTCCTCCAGAACTGCGTGGCTTGGTTGATTGGTGGCTGGTTCCTTCTCGTGATTCGTGTCTTTAGCTTCTTAGCGAGGAGACTGTTGATGGTTAACCTTTACTATTTGTTTTATTTTCTTAAGAGCACATATTTCTAAAATTATCTTGATTATTTATTTGTCTACTCGTGTCTTGTTTGTCCTCATTTGCATGCAATTTCCATGAGAGACTTTCTGTGTTCTGTTCATTGCTGATCCCAGTGCCTAGAATGGTGCCCAGCTTGTAATGGGCTCTCAATAAATATTTATTGAATGACCACAATACATAAATAAATGGTAGCTAATGTATTATCAGTGATATTGTATCTTCTAAAATGTTAATAAACTACTGTAAAATTCATTTCTGTTACCTGAGTGTTGTTTCCAGATCCTGATCTGATTTCAGATGCTTGGGATAGAAAAAGTTTGGATAACCTGACTTGTAATTATCCTGCTAGAACTGAACAGATCTTTTCTGAAACCTTCTTCCTAGACTTGTGTTTACCCATTTTATTCCAGTGTGAGTGAATGTTTTTCCTCATAGATAGCAATTCTGGGTCGCAGTTCTAATGCCTCCACTTACTTTTCAGTAATCTTCCTTTATCTTGAACAAGTTTCAATTTTAAAGATTTTCTTCTTTTCTCTCCTGTCATCTTCACTAACCCTCAGTTGCCTCTTTTTCAGTTGCCACTTTCTTCCCCAACAGGAAGAAGTCACAGTTTATGTATACTGAAACCAAAATTCTGATGATTGCCCAAAAAGTATATGAGTAAATGTATGTAGGCTAGACATGTAGAGGAATCCACATTAAGGTTAGGATTACTGTATTTATCTAGAATATGAAATTCTTGGAACAGGGTAGCATCTTAACTATCTTTTTTTTTTTTTTTTTTTTTTTTTTTTTTGCGGTACGCGGGCCTC
>NC_041224.1:52145154-52175576 GCF_002837175.3 Physeter macrocephalus
CTCTCACTGTTGTGGCCCCTCCCGTTGCGGAGCACAGGCTCCAGACGCGCAGGCTCAGCGGCCATGGCTCACGGGCCCAGCCGCTCCGCGGCACGTGGGATCCTCCCGGACCGGGGCACGAACCCGTGTCCCCTGCATCGGCAGGCGGACTCTCAACCACTGCGCCACCAGGGAAGCCCCTTAACTATCTTTTAAATTATCACCTTGAGCAGTGACTGGTAGCAAAAAACTAAAAAAGGTTTATTGAGTAAAGTAGCTGACATTAGTATACTGGATAATAAATGCTTGGTTTCCCCAAACCAGTACCCTGGGATTGTTTAATAGCTTGCTGTTTCTGCTTTTTGCCACAAAGATTTTCACTTGCTGTCTGAATACACAGAGTCAAGGAAGACAGAAATGTCATTTGGTCCAAATAACCTTGGAAATCCCTAAAGTTGCCCATAAAATATAAAATATAGATTTACAGTCTCTGAAAGTCCAACACATTCTATTTTTCCTTCAGTGTTGGAACAAATCACATTTCATTGTTAAAACACCAGATGAAGTTGTAGGCCATGTTTGTGGTCCATGTTATGGGAAAAATAAATGGCTCTAAACGTTAGAATCTGACAGCCCAGCAAGAGGCTCATATCATGAGAGGCACATGGGAAGTAAGACCAACTAGAGAGTAGTAAAATATTACCTTTTTGTGTTCATTTTGGGCATATACTCATTGAGCAGAATAGCAGGCATAATCTACATGGTTTAAATTATTTTTTTTCTTCATATAGTTGAATTTATATTAGTGTGCTCTCTATCCAGAGGTGTTCCCCTGTCCAGTTTTCAGCCTTTACCTTCAGTCATTAAAGTGTCAGTAACTCTTCCTGGTTTTTCTCTTATGACTCTTTTTCTCATTCTTTAGAACATACTATTTAATTGATATTCTCCAGGTTACATATTTTGACCTAGATCACATAGGTAGAGCAAAAACAACTTTTATCTAAGTACACTTGGACTTATTCAGGGAGAAATTGTTCCCTTGGACACTTTTGCTCAGCATATTATATCTTACATTCTCAAAGTAGCTGCCATCTTTTCTAATCTAGTTTTCTGTTTTATTTTTATTTTGTTACCCCAAACTTTGCTTTGGGGCTTTAACAACTCAGGGTTTTGGTCTGATCTGCAAGAGGAATTTGAGGTTCTCTCGAATAAGACTAACTTGAGGTGGGTGTACCTACAGAACTGAAGGCCTGCCAAAAAAAAGGAAAAATTCATGGGGGGCAGATTGTGGACTTTTTTGCCAAGATGATTTCTAAAAGCTAGTTGACTATTTAGCTTTAAAAACAGTAATGAAAGCCAGTATGTGCATACATTATTTTGCTTAAGATTTATAACAACCTTTTGAGGTAAATATTTCCATTTTTCAGATGAGGAAATTTAGGCACAGGATGGTTAGTAACTTGATGAAGACTCACAGCAATGATGGAGCTGAAGGGATTTAAGTTCATTAGGTTTTGAGTCACATGAGAAAAGATTTCCAAAATTCAGGGGTTTAATCTGAATTTCTGTAATACCCTTAATGAAAACAGTAAGCTGTATTTTTATCTCCACTGGGCATGGCCTTTGTCAAAAGAGAGGGAAGGATGGTGATATTTTATTTGGATGGTGTGATTAGGAGGGACTTAATTTTTCTGTGCTTTTTCTGTGTATTCTAGATTTTCTGTAGTGAAGATATTTTAAAAATCAATTGAAGTATAATTTATAAAAAGTATAAGGCACACATTTTACTGTACAGTTCAGTGAGTTTTGGCAAATATATACATCCATGTAACCAACACCCCAATCAGGACATAAAACATTCCATCACCCTAGAAAGTTCTTTCTTGCTCCTTTGCAATAAGTCATCCCTATCTCCTGTCCCAGGCAACCACTGATCTGATTTTTGACATCATGGATTAGTTTTGTTTGTTCTAGAACCTCATATACATACAAATCATGTAATAGTACTGTTTTGTGTCTGGCTTCTTCTGCTCATCACATATTTTCTGTCTAGCATTTTATTGTGAAAAATTTCAAACATATAAAAGTTGAAAGAATTGTACAGCAAGCACCCATTTCCCTATCACCTAGATTCTATAGTTACCAATTTGCTTTTTTGCTTTATCACATATCATTCCATCTATCCATTCCTCTAACCATTCATCAGTCAAGTTTATTGGTGTGTGTGGTGTTTTGTTTGTTTGGCTTTGTATTGCAAATTAAGTTGCAGACATCAGTGCATTTTACCCCTAAACAAATTCAGCTTCCATGTCATTAAAGTTGAATACTTGTTTACAGTTCTTTGTTTTGTTTTTTTTGTGTGTGTGTGGTATTCGGGCCTCTCACTGTTGTGGCCTCTCCCGTTGCGGAGCACAGGCTCCGGATGTGCAGGCTCAGCGGCCATGGCTCACCAGCCCAGCCGCTCCACGGCATGTGGGATCCTCCCGGACCGGGGCACGAACCCGTGTCTCCTGCATCGGCAGGCGGACTCTCAACCACTGCGCCACCAGGGAAGCCCCAGTTCTTTGTTTTTGAAGTAAAATTACATACAGTGAAATGCACAAATCTTAAGTGTACCATTTAAGTTTTGCCAAATGTATACATTTGTGTAACCCAAATCCTTATGAAGAGATAGAACATCACTATCACCTCGGAAAAGTTCCCTCGTGTGCCTCCTGTTCAATTCTTTCCACCTATCCTTTGTAGAACACAACCACTGTTTTGATTTTTTTTCATCTTAGACTAAATTTGCCTGATCTAGAACTTCATATAAATGGAATCAGTATAGATAGATGTTTCATATCTGATTTCCTTCCCTTAGCAGGATGTTTTTGAGAGTCATCTGTAATATTACTTGTATCAGTAGTTCCTTCTTTGCTGTTGTTCTTGTTACTGTTTGGTATCCCATTGTACCTATATATCATAATTTGTTTATCTTTTCACTTGTTGGAGATTTGTTTTTTCCCAGTTTTAGGTTCTTATGAGTAAAGCTCTGAAAATTCACATACAAATCTTTTTGTATACCTGTATACAACCTAAGTGTGGAATTACTGGATCATAGGTTAGATGAATGTGTGACTTTACTAGCAGCTACTAAGAGTTGTATGTGGAGTTCCAGTTGTGCCATATCCTTAGCATTTGGTGGTTTTGGTCTTTTTAGTCTTTTAGCCTTTTATTGGGTATCAGTTGTATCTCATTGTGGTTTTAGTTTGCATTTCCCTGATAACTGAAAATATGGAGCATTTTTTCATGTACTTGCCATTTGTATATGTTTAGAAAAATGTTAAAAATTATTTGCCTGTTTTTTGGGGGGTTGTCTTATTAAGATGTAAGAGTTTTACATATATTCTGGATTCAAATTGGGTGTGTATTTGTATATACATGTAAATTATATATATGTATATGTAATTTTCTCTGTTCTATGCTTGCTATCTTGCCTTTTTGTTTTCTTAATGGTATCTCTGAAGAATAGAAGGCTTTTATTTTTATAAAGTCTAGTTTATCAGTTAAAAAAAAAATTTAGTCCTTTTTGTGTTCTATGAAATCTTTGCCCATGGTGTGATCACATAAATTTTCTGTTCATTTCTTTTTGAAGTTTTAGCTTTTGGGTTTAAGTCTGTGATCTGTTTTGAGTTAGTTTTTATATATGGTGTAAGGTAGGGGTTGAGATTTTTCCCAGACAGCTCGCTAGTTGTTCCACCACCATTTGTTGAAAAGACTTACTCCTTCCCGATTATCTTGGCACTGTTGTTGAAAATCATTTGATGATATGTGTGAGGCTATTTCTGGACTTTCCAGTCTATCTGTATGCCATTAGCAAGCACCCTGTTTTGTTACAGTTGGGCTTTAATGTCATCTTGCTATTTGTTTTCTATTTGTCCCATTTATTCTCTGTTCCTTTCCCCCCCTTCTCTTGTCCCCTTTAGTCTTGATTTTTTTTTCAGTTTTTGTGTTTTTTTTTTTTTGCATTACATTTTACTTCCACTATGGACTTACTAGCTATACCTACTTGTTTTATTTTTTATCTTTGATGGTCTCTTTGGGTTTACACTATGCATATTTAACTTTTCACAGTCTGCCTTCAAGGAATAATAGACTATTTCATGTATAATGTAAAAAACACAACAGTCTATTCTTGCTCCCCTTCTGTGCTTTGTGTTATTATTGTCATACATTTTACTTTTACATGTTAGTAGTTTTGGGAGGATTTCTTTGTTCAAATTTTGGGGTGGTGGCTAGAGAATAATCCTTGTGAAGGTGAGTGTCTTTATGAGGAAGATGCTGGTAGAACTCACTTTTTTCCATTCCACTTTCACAGAAGTGACCAGATGGTGATGATTTATGAAAATGTCTTTTAAATTTGATAAATTCAGACCAGAAAACTTAGATATTTGAGGCTAAAAAAAAGATGGTTATATCATATATTCTTTTTGTAGAACTAGACCAAAATTAGAACTTGGAGCATTTGTAACTGAATGGCTCTGAATATTACCCAGTTATTGACTTTAGGCAAATTATTTAGTGAAAAACATTTAAAAAATTCCTCCCCTATGTTTTTAATCTGTGTATAAGGTAAACTTAGTTGTACTTTATATTAATTAAAGTTTTTGTTTTTAAATGATTTTGCTCATCTCATTCTAAGCTTTTATTTTCAGGTCTTGATTTTGTCATTCAGTTTATATGTAATCCTTTTTCACCTTTGTGTCAGTTGAGACTATGGTGAACATTCCATCTATGCCCTCATGTGAAATCATGGCTAAAAACAGATTTTGGAATGCACGTTGTAGGCTAATTTTTAGTTATACAGCTCATTTTATGTTGCTGATTATTTGTATATTCCAGACAAGTTTTGGGATTGCTCTTTATTCTGTTTTAACTTCTAAGTGTATTGTAGCTTACAGTTCTTCTCTGCCTATTGAAGGGTAATGAAGTTGAGACTGTGCTGCCTGATTAGAGTGGTAGGGAGCGAGCTTAGTGTTAAGGGTGGAAATGAAGGGAGAACATAGGGCTTTAGTTCTTGTGAAGTAGATTCCTCTGTCTCATACTAAATTAAAACAAATTCTGGGGGAAATCTTGTAATTCTGTGGACCTTAGTCTATTCTTTCATATGCTGAAAAGTATCCCAAGAAGTCATCTTACTTTCTCCTTTTCTTCTTAACAGTAATTCTAGACAAATAGTTGTTTGAAGTGGAATGGCATATTTGAAGATTATATGTTGTCTCTCAGAAGATCATATGTTGTCTTACAGATCACTGGTTTTTAAAATTTTGTAGGTGTACTTCATCATTAAATATGTGGTTCATTCAGAGAACTTCTGCCATGGAAATAGGGTAATCAAGTCTCGTTTCTTCCCATTTCACTATTTTTCCTTTTATTCTTCCTGGAAAACCTTCCTTGGTACAGCTTCCCCTTCAGAATTGAATTAAGTTCTACACTGATGTGTTTCAGTGCATACCTCTTTCATGATACTGAATTTTAACTACCTACTGATAGGTTTCTCTACCTGCTGGTCTGTAACTTCTTAAGGACAGGTCTGCATCTTATTTATCTTTGTATTTGCAATATTTGGGACAGTCTAGCAGTTAGGAAATGTTCATTGCATGGTGTATTTGTTTTCTAGGGCTTCCATAACAAAATACCACATGCTGGGTGACTTAAACAACAGAAATCTATTTCGTCACAGTTCTGGAGACAAGAAGTCCAAGGGCAAGTTGTAGGCAGGTTTGATTTCTCCTGAGGCCTCTCTCCCTGGTTTGCAGGTGGCCGCCTTCCTGTTGTATTGTCACATGGTCTTTTCTCTGTGTCTCTCTGAGTGTCCAGATTTCCTCTTTTTATAAAGGACACCAGTCAGATTGGATTAGGGCCCACTCATATGACCTCATTTAACCTTAATTATTTCTTTGAAGGCCCTATATATAGTCACATTCTGAGGTACTGGGGGCTAAGGTTTCAACATATGAATTTTGAGGGGACACAGTTCAGTCCATAGCACATGAATTTTTTGATTTGGCATACATTCCAGCTGAAGGGAATTTGTTATGGTCCAACACCAAACCAAGGTTGTCAAGGTTGGGACCAAAGATTTCCTAGTTTGTATAAGAACAAATGGCTTAATTCTAGTGTTTTGTCTTAATGTAGTTGTCGTACATATTTAATGATTAAGATGCTGTAGCCTTTAGTGCTTGGAATTACTACTACTACAAAGTTTTCTTTCCTTCACTCTTTATATCACAAAAATGATAAAACACACACATGCATTTGGGCACATGAATGCTTTGTGTACATATTGGCTGTTAATGCAGGGTTGCTGAACATTTTAACCCAAGAAATACATTTTTTTAATTGAAGTATAGTTCATTTACAATCCTGTGTTAATTTCTGCTGTACAGCAAAGTGATTCAGTTGTACATATATATTCTTTTTTTAATTCTTTTCCATTATGGTTTATCACAGGATATTGAATATAGTTCCCTATGCTATACAGTAGGACCTTGTTTATCCATTCTATGTATAATAGCTTACATCTGCTAACCCCAAACTCCCACTGCATCCCGACCCACCCCTGCCCCTTGGCTACCACAAGTCTGTTCTCTATGCCTGTGAATCTGTTTCTGTTTTGTAGATACGTTCATTTGTTTCATATTTTAGATTCCACATATAAGTGATATCATATGGTGTTTGTCTTTCTCTTTCTGACTTACTTCACTTAGTATGATATTCTCTGGTTCCATCCATGTTGCTGCAAATGGCATGATTTCATTCTTTTTTATGACTGAGTAGTATTCTATTGCATATATATACCACATCTTCATTATCCATTCATCTATCGATGGACATTTAGGTTGTTTCCATGTCTTGGCAATTGTGAATAGTGCTTCTATGAACATAGGGGTGCATATATCTTTTTGAATTATAGTTTTGTCCAGATATTTGTGTGCAGGCTTCAGTAGTTGTGGCAGGCGGGCTTCAGTAGTGGCTCACGGGCTCTAGAGCGCAGGCTCAGTAGTTGTGGCACACGGGCTTAGTTGCTCCGCAGCATGTGGGATCTTCCCGGACCAGAGGTTGAACCCGTGTCCCCTGAATTGGCAGGTGGATTCTTAACCACTGCGCCACCAGGGAAGCCCCAGCATTTGTTATTGTAGACTTTTTAATGATGGCCGGTGTGAGGTAGTACCTCATTGTAATTTTGATTTGCATTTCTGCAATAATTAGTGATGTTGAGCCCCAGAAATACATTTTTAAAAATGTTTTATTTATTTTATTTATTTATTTTTGGCTGTGTTGGGTCTTCGCTGCTGCGCGCAGGCTTTCTCTAGTTGCAGTGAGCGGGGGCTACTCTTCATTGTGGTGCGCGGGCTTCTCATTGTGGTGGCTTTTCTTGTTGTGGAGCACGGGCTATAGGTGCACGGGCTTCAGTAGTTGTGGCTCGCAGGCTTAGTTGCTCTGTGGCATGTGGGATCTTCCTGGACCAGGGCTCGAACCTGTGTCCCCTGCATTGGCAAGCAGATTCTTAACCACTGCACCACCAGGGAAGCCCAGAAATACGTTTTTTATTTGCCAAATTTTCCAGTGGTAATTTGGAAAGGTGACACCATTCAATAATTTCTCTGTAGAAATTCCATGAATTATACATAATTTCCCAGTGTATACAGATACATGCCTTGCTATCCCAGTGGAGCTACCAGATAGTTTTAGGCCCTTTCTTTTCCCTTGGCAGTTCCAGCCTTAGAGTCCCACTCCCTCCTCCCTTAGTAGTTCATTGTAAGATTTTTGGGGGTATTGTTGGCAGTAGTGAGGTAATGGTGAGATTGGAGAGCAGGGTAAGCTCCATTGTCTCTCATTTGTCTCCTCCCTTTCCTAGGAATGGGGGAAATTGGCAAATAATACCCTAGTGCCCCCCTTCCCCTTAAAAAGAGTTTTTATTTTACAGTTTTTCATTTACAAAAAAGTTGCAAAGATAGTACACAGAATTCTCATAAACCCCTCACCATTTCTCTTATTGTTAACATCTTACCTATTGTACATCTATCACAACTAAGAAACCAACATTAGTACATTACTTGATTGTAGTCTCCTGTGCTCTCACAGTTTTTCCGTATTTCCTTGTTTGTCATGACTTTAACAGTTTTGAGGAGTGCTTATCGGGTGTTTTGTAGAATGTCCCTCAGTTTGGGTTTGTCTAATATTTTTCTCATTGGTTTGACTGGGGTTGTGGATTTCGGGAAGAATACCATAGAGGTGAAGTGCCCTTGTTAGCATCATGACTTATGATTGATGATATTAACCTTGATCACCTGGTCAAGGTAGGGTTTGCCAGGTTTCGCCACAGTAAAGTTACTGTCCTTTCCTGTTAGTCTTTTTTTTGTTTGGAAGCAAGTCATTAAAGGGGGACAAATTGTTCAAAGTTCCACCTTCTGGAAGGGATGTATCTACAGTAATCATTTGGAATTCTTCTGTCTTTTCACTCCCACTTATTTATTCAATCATTTGTTTATATCAGTGTGGACTAAATGGATATTTATTTCATACTTTGGGTTTGAATTCAGTACTATGTTATTTATTTTGTTGCCACAACTGTTCTAGCTTTGGCCATTGGGAGCTCTTGCAGCTTGGCTCCAGTGTCCCTTTGACATGCCCCTGTCCTTTTGTGTTTTGTGTCCTTTACTTTTTGGTACTGTAAGATGCTCCAGGCTCATCTGTTTTTCTTGCCACAGTTCTAGTATCAGCCATTCCTCCAAGGAGACCTGATTCATTTTGAATAAGACTATGGTGAACATTGAAGAATGTTGAAGAATGATATTGAATGTTGAAGAATGATATTAAAAATCAGAATCTGGGTGCTGGGTCCTAGTGCCCTTTTCTTGACTCTTCAGTTCCTGTGCACAATGTGGAAAGTCTGAATCTGGATATTTGGATGAATGGTAGAGTGGTTATAGCATCACTCATTTGTATCATAGTACTTAATAGTATCTGTGTGTGTTGACTTTGTCTTCTGCTGTGGAGTCATAAAAGCAGATTTTTAAAAGTACTTCTAAGTGTTTAAAAAAAAGAAAAGTTAAAGTTAGAAAGCTTTAAGGAATGTTTGCTTGTTTTAGGGCAGGCAAATGGGGAAGAGTCATTAGGTTCTTCTGTTTTATTCTGAATTTCAGAAAAGATGAACTCTCTTTGGATGCAGAAAGGAAGGGTGTCAACAGGAAACCTTCCATGTGTTTGAGAACTTCTGCTAACAGGAATTTCAGGCTTCCTTGAGCCTGTTCCTCTCCATTATTAGCATCATCATTATTGCTGTCATCATCAATAACATTATTTTGCCATAACTGCTGTTATTCCAGCCTTACCTTTCTTTTCCATAATGTTGAAATTTTTTGTTTTTAAACATACAAGTCATTTACAAGTGATTTGTAGACTGTCAGTGCACGTAAAAGATTAGGGAAGTTGGAGCCTCTTTCCAATTGCTTTTGCTGGAGTTTGGTTGCAAGTAATGGAAATTGGGGCTTTTAAATCTATTACTGCCTTGAAACTTTACTAAGTATTTTAGAAAATGAATGGATCTGGATCAAGGAAAGAGTTTGTTGTTGAATTCTCTTGGAAAACCTGATTTGAAATAGCAACTGTAGCTCTAAGAAAAGGTTTTAGTCAAAGAATAGCAGAGTTCATCATTGTCTTAACAGTTGAAGAAAGAGCCAGTGATATTCACAAGGTTTTCTGAACTTAATTTCTAATCTTTTAAAAATTCTGTAGCTCAGCCTTTGTCCTCCTACTTATATTTAGCAATTTAGATCTGACACCCACTAGGGACCAAAGTTTTTAAATAACAAATCTGAATCTCTCTCCTTTTTTTATTTTTCCTATTTGGTTATTCGCTTTACAAATTTCTCAAAAAAAAAAAAAGAATAAAAGTAAGTAAAACATTATAGGTAGAAGTCACATATGTTTTCCTTCTTGTCAGTTTGAAGAAGCTTTGCATATTAGGAATATAGTTTCATATTTTGCAGGTATTTTGTATATTTTATTCTTTTACCATTTTTGTGAATTTATGTGGTTTTTTGTACCATCGACATTGTCATCTTATTTGTACATTTTCAATAAAAATTGAGATAATATTGTTAGTCACAATTAACATGTTACCATGTTAACCCATGGTAAGCAACTAAAAATTTTTAACCGTATTATTATAAATATGTCTAAAACATGCTGTATGCTTCTTTATTTTACTGAGAACAGTCTGTCCTCTGGATGGCTCAGAATCGTGATTCTGAACATCAGCTTTTATTCTTTGCTTATTACAGTGTTGCCCTCAGAATCTGTTTACATAAATAATGTTATTTAATCTAGGCAAACTGCTGACTTTTTAGTCATTAGGTCAAGAGGCTTAGTTCTTCTATCTTTTAATTATTAGGTGCTGCCACCAGTATTCCATCTGTTATACCTGTAATCAGACAACTAAGCTTATTAGTATTAAATATAAAATAATAGTCTCTGAGTATTGAATTGCATGTGGCCTTTCTGACAATTATTTTGAACCTTCGTAGAATCATTTTCCTTTAGGCTCTGTTCCAAGAGTTGAAGTTGTTGGAAATCTGACTTCCAAATAAATGGAGTATTTATTACTGCCTTACAGAAAGAGAAAAGGGGAGTTACTTCAACAACATGATAAAACCTGAAGAATATTTTATGCAAGGGAATTATAAGTTACTTAATTATGAAAGATACCATATTTTAACATGAGTATTTTTTTGAGCGGGAGTATGAAGGTTTTTTTTTGTTTTTTTCATTTAGGGGGTATGAAGTTTAAGGCTAAGTGTGGTACCAGCAAGAAACAGCATTCATTCCAAAATGGCATAATTCTGTAGTGTTCTGCAGTTTGTGGTTCTAGCTCACTTGTTGAGCAGTGCTCTGAAAAAATGTAGACAGCTTCAGGGTCATATTTTGGTGTTTTGGCTCAAGTTTGGTCGATTCTGGGGATGCAGCCCTTGATTTGGTAAACAAGTTCTCCTTCCTTCACACCACCCTCCAACCCTAAAACCACCTTTTGCCCCCACCGCTGCAAAGCCTTCTCCCTGGTCTCTCTGCTTTCTCTCCAGCCTCTTGCTGTTAGCACCACCTTCAATCTAAACTGTGTTAAGTAGAAACATTATCCCTTACTTTTTGATGATTTGACTCTAGCTTAGTCTCTCCCACTAAAAAACAAAACCAAAAAAACCCCACACCCCAAACATCAGAATACTTTGATACTGTCATTCTTTGCCATGTCTCAGCATTGTTTGAAATGAAGGATTTTCTCTGCCTGCCATCACCTTCTGCATACTTCATGGTTTGACTTAGATGTCACCTTCTATATGAATCCTTTACCAGAGACACCACATGCTTTCTCCTTTGTGTTCTATAGAGAGTGCTTTTATTTATATCATTATTCATAGCATTCTATATTTGGGGTCTTTTATGTTCTTTTTGTCGTACTAAATTATGAACTTCGTGAAAGATAAGACCCTATATCTTATTTATATCTCTGCCCACAGTTCCATAAAGCCCTCATAGGTAGTGATTCTTGTGTGTCCACTTTAAGTTGGTTATTGCATTTGCCTTTGACATAGGCTTGTAGTTATTCTAGAACTAATTGAATAACTAATTGAATAACTAGGCATATACTAGCCCACCATCATTTGGTTCCACCCTACCTATTTCAAATAGTATTTCCTGCTTCTCACAAGGATGTGCTCACTGCTTCATTGAGGTTGTGACTCTTTGTGACTTCAAAGAGTCTTGCATAAGCCACAATTTTTACTTTTGTATTTTTGATTTTGATTTCTCCTTACTACTTTAGCATCATTCAACATATGTAACTGTTTATTCGTAAGTAAAAGACCAAATCAGTTAAAATTATTAACAAAAATTAGTTCAAAATGTTAAATGTACTCTGGTAAAGATTTCAGATCTTATTTAGCAGTATGGTTTAATTCTACTTTTAGTTCTTGTAGATTATTAAATTTTGATACGAAATTAGGCAAGTTAAAGCAGATATCTTTCCACATAGAAAAATATTGTCTTTATGTTGGCCTCTATCACTTTAAGAAAGAACTCTCAATTCACTGAGTTCCAGTCTCCAAGGAAACCTGGATGCCACTTGAAGTTCAGTTTTGGAAACTGAAAGTTTAAATAATAATAATCTCTTAAGAGTAGTTTGTGGGCTTCCCTGGTGGCGCAGTGGTTGAGAGTCCGCCTGCCGATGCAGGGGACACGGGTTCGTGCCCCGATCCGGGAAGATCCCACATGCCGCGGAGCGGCTGGGCCCGTGAGCCATGGCCGCTGAGCCTGCGCGTCAGGAGCCTGTGCTCTGCAACGGGAGTGGCCACAACAGTCAGAGGCCCGTGTACCAAAAAAAAAAAAAAAAAAATTATCAGTTTGTACAGAGCCTACCTCATTTTTAAAGGCTGTATAGCAGCTTATTTTATGCATATACCCCTAATTTTTAATTGAAGTATAGTTTATTTACCATATTTTATTGGTTTCAGGTGTGTTGGTTTCATAGTGGTTCAGTATTTTTCTAGATTATACTGCATTTAAAGTTATTATAAAATAATGGCTATATTTCCCTGTGTTGTACAATATATCCTTGTAGCTTGTTTATTTTATATGTAGTAATTTGTGCCTCTTAATCCCCTACTCCTATCTTGCCCTCCCTCCTTCATTCTCCCCACTGGTAACCAGTAGTTTGTTCTCTATATCTGTGAGTCTATTTCTGTTTCGTTATATTCATTCATTTGTTTTACTTTTTAGATTCCACATATAAGTGATAACAAGATGTACCTAATTTTATCTTTGTTGTAAAAATTAATGCTTGATTTTAAAAAAGGAAAAAAAAAGTTTGAGTTCAAATTTTCCCTTTCACTTCTACCCTCCTCAGTTATACATATAACTGTATAGTTGTTATTATGTTGAAATGTTTCAAAATTAATTAAATGTTTCAAAATTATTTGAAATTTTCAGTGAACAGAATGATGAGAAACTGAATGCAAACAGTATGAATTTGAATTAATCTTTACATTTATGTCTTTAGACTATTAAAAAAATATATGATGTTTTTAAAGGCCCAAGATGTCTATGGTGATGGTATTTATGTTTTATATTTTTAAAATTTGTATCTTCTAATTTGTAACAGAGCCAATTTGGAGTGTTTGCTTATTCAGAAATGAGGTGTCTCTCCACTTATGAGGATTGTGTTGTACAGTTTTGTAGTTTTTTGCATATAAGCCTTTTTTGGTTGATTCTTTCATATTTTCTTGATAGGGTATATTTTATATAATAGATAATTAGCAATATCTTTATATCTCATATTTCATGTTGTAATATAAATTCCAAAGTCCAGGCCAGAAATGTTAGCTATTTGTGCATTGTACCCTATAATTTGTAATACTGCCTTACTAACTGGTTGAAACTGACTGCCAGATACTCTTCAGGCTTGCCAGGATAGATACACCCTTCATTTTCCTACTGGCCATGATAATAACACAATCATGACTAGAACAGTAGACTCTCTATAATATATTGAACTCCACCCAGTTTGTACTCATAGGAGACCTAAATAGATGGTAGCTGTGTTTTTCTTTGATGACTAATACTTAGGGATTTTAGAGTACTTTAAACAAGATGAACAAGAAAATCATTAAGTTCACTGAGTAATAGAAACCTATTATTTGATAGATATTTAATTTCTCTTTTTCCAAAAGTATAATGTCTAGTATTAGAAATCAGGCAGCTGAAACATCCAGCTCCCCAAACTAATCCTCCATAGTAAAGGAGAGTCTAGAATTATTTGCTTTCATAGGTTTTGTGCAAAAGAATCTTAGGCCTTTATTTCTGTACTTTAAGGTTCTGCAGGAACAGTCGATTTTATGCCCTTCTTTGACTCTAAGGATTTCATTTATTTCTAGGTATAAGGGAAGGCCTTAAATATTGTATGCCTTATATGTATAACTGTAGAAAAGGAATTAGTAACAGCCATTATGCCAGGCACTCTGATAGGTACTCTCATTTAACCGTTAAAGCACTTTTACGAGGTAGATACTGTTATTGTCCCAATTTTATAGAGGGGAAGCAGTGTTAGTTTAAGTAATATGCCCTAGGTTACACAGATAGTCAGGGGTAGAGACTTGAACCCAGATCTTTTTAGTACACAAATGAATAACACTTACCTTTGCTTGACTATTTACTCCTTTTTGTCAGTGATCCCACTTAAATGTGGATAATCACCTTCCCTTTCACTCAGTATCCTTTGTTTTTTTTCCCTGTAATATTTTCCCAAAGTCCTTAGATTCACTGTAGCTTTTTTGATTATTATTGTACTGTCTTTATTTTCTAGCTTCCTAGAATATTTTGGAGATAGAAGATTTCTTTTTTTGAAGTCTTCCTCTTGGTGGTTTGGTTAACCAGCTAGTTCTCTACCCTAAGTCATTTGAGGTCAAGTTTGTACTGGAATGGTGGGGCACAAAAATTCTACATTCACAGAGTAAGCCTTGGATGAAATAACCCATGGGAACTCTAAATGTAAACTGGGCGCTTTCTGTGCTTCTTGGTTCCTTTTTACCCTTTCAGGGGAGATAGTAATCCTGGGCAGACCTCTCATAAGGCAACTTCAAGAGTCTGATAGTTCTAAACTCCATTGTACTGTACCTTCATTCCTTTTAATACCATGAGTAATAATGTCCAGAGCAACATGGAATGGAGTCTGGATATCCCATGTCCACTTCCTCTCAAGTCATTGTCTCTATGGATATCTGTTTAGGTTAAGGAGTAGAGTAAACATCTCTGGATTTAGGTCAATTCTTTCACTCTCCATATAAATCCTTCTTAGTTCACTTACTTTGAAATGCAACCCGAAGACTGACCTGTGACTCTAGCAAATAATAGGATACTCCCTTTTATTTATTTATTTATTTTTGCGGTATTTATTTATTTATTTACTTTTGCGGTATTTATTTTGGGCCTCTCACTGTTGTGGCCTCTCCCGTTGCGGAGCACAGGCTCCGGACGCGCAGGCTCAGCGGCCATGGCTCACGGGCCCAGCCGCTCTGCGGCATGTGGGATCCTCCCGGACCGGGGCACGAAGGGCACGAACCCGTGTGCCCTGCACCGGCAGGCGGACTTTCAACTACTGCGCCACCAGGGAAGCCCGGATACTCCCTTTTATATCAACACGGAGCTGTCCAGTGAGACTCCCTGTCCTTCCCTTTCTCTACTCAGAGGGTTTCAAGATTTTACTTGGAAAAGTAAGGAGAAATTCTGAGCTGCTTAACATAAAACTATGCACTACAGTATTCTAGAGGACTATAGGTAACAGAATTTTTGAAGGTGAAGAGAACTGGAATGTTAGTTTCCCTTGTTTTATAGTTGAAGAAAATTTCCCATTAATTTTTGCAAATTGACGTGATAGTAGTTGTTTCTTATAGGTCCTGTGTGTCTCTTGTTAAATTTGATACTAGGTATTAAATCTTTTCACCTCTGTAGTGAGTGGTATATTTTTGTTATTCTGTAATATTTTCTAACTAGCTACTGTTTATTTAAAGGTAAGTCATTGATTTTGGAGTATTATTTTGGTAAACATACATGTACCTGTCCTGTTTTACTGTTTCCAGTGGTTTTCCTGTTCTCATCTGTTAATGTCATTTGCAAATAATGATAAAAAAATGACTTCCTTTTTAAAATTTATGTCCATTCTCTTGTTTGAATGACTTGACTAGCCTTTCCAGAACAGTGTTATATAGTGATGAAAACCATTTTTTCTTCTTGATTTTGGTGAGAATGCCTATAGTGTTTCACCATTAACTATCAGTTGTTTTTCTTTTTTCTTTTTTTTGCCCCTGAGTTGTGCAGGCCAAATAAAATGTGTATGACTGAATCCAGCCAATTCTCTGGTTTGAAGATTTATTTATTTATTTAAAATTTATTATTTATTTATTTATTTGGCTGTGCTGGGCCTTAGTTGCAGCATGTGGGCTCTTTAGTTGCAGCATGCGAGATCTTTTAGTTGCAGCATGCGGGATCTAGTTCCCTCACCAGGGATTGAACCTGGGCCCCCTGTGTTGGGAGTGCGGGGTCTTAACCACTGGACTGCCAGGGAAGTCCCTGAAGATATATTTTTTAACCTTGGACCTTGATGCCCTCGGAGACATTAAAAGTGGTCTCTACAGACTTTCTGGAAGACGCAACCAGTATTTAATACTATTTAACACTATTTAATACTATACATTGAGAAGCAGCAATGTAGATCAGGTTTGCCAATTTTATAGAGAAGAAAAACCTCTTATTTCCCTACTGTTCCCTTTTGAGATCAGTTTCTCTACTTTAAGGGCTTATTGGACTCCCAAATATAAGATAAATGTCTTCTGTTGTTCTAGAGCTTCTTTAACTGAAAATTGGGCCATGGTAAATGTTCAAGAAGTCTTAGACGTAATTATTACATAATTTTGTTATTACTATTATTCTCATTCTTCATTTTCTTCTCTTTCCTATCTAAGTGATTGGTATCATCATATTCTTAGTTACCCAAGCAAAAAATACAGCAGTCATTTTTTACTTTTATCCATGCATTCTTTTACTGATTAATCCAATTTAAAAATATTCATTGAGTGCCTACTATGTGCCAGTCACCTGTTTGTTTTTTTAAATCTTTATTGGAGTATAATTGCTTTACAATGTTGTGTTAGTTTTTGCTGTATAACAAAGTGAATCAGCTATACATATACATATATCCCCATATCCCTCCCTCTTGAGCCTCCCTCCACCCTCCCTATCCCACCCCTCTGGGGGTCACAGAGCACGGAGCTGATCTCCCCGTGTTATGCAGCTGCTTCCTAGTCACCTGTTTTAATGAGTACAAGTCAGGCAGTGAATAGGACAGACAAGGTTTCTGCTTTCTTTGAACTTCCATTCTAGTGAGGGAACTTGTACAATGTACAGTAAATAATGAGATAATTTCATTTAATTGGCAAGTCAATTAATTTACAGAAATCAGGATGTGATATAGAGTAGTGGGGAAAAGAGATTGTTTCTTTAAATGAAGGTGTGTGTTAGTCCAGGTCCTCTGAGAAACAGATACCACAACAGGATTAAATGTGTAGGGATTTTTTTTGTGTGTGGTGGTAAATTACACATAATATAAAATTTACTGTTTTAACCATATTTAAGTATATGGTTTGGCATTAAATACATTCACATTGCTGTACAACCATCATCACCATCCATGTCCAGAACTTTTTTGTACTCCCCAACCGAAACTCTGTACCCATGTAACACTAACTCCCCTTCCCCCTCCCCCTAGTCCCTGGCAGCCACCATTCTACTTTCTGTCTTTATGAATTTGACTGCTCTATGTACCTTATATAAGTGGACTCATACTATATGACCTTTTGTGACTGGGTTATTTCACTTAACATAATGTCCTCAAGGTCCGTTCATGTTGTAGCATGTGTCAGAATTTCCTTCTTTTTTTTTTAAACTTTTTTTTTTAGAGCAGTTTTAGGTTTACAACAAAATTGAAAGGGAGGTCTAGAGATTCCTCATATACTTTCTGCCCCCACGTATGCTTAGCCTTCCCCATTATCAATATGTCATCAAAAGATACTTTTTTTTTTTTTAAACCAGGGATGAACCTAAATTGACCTATCGTAATCACTCAAAGGTTCATGGTTTACCTTAGGGTTCACTCTTGGTGTTGTACCTTCTATGGGTTTAGACAAATGAATAATGGCATATAGTCATCATCATAATATCGGAGTATTTTCACGGCCCTAAAAATCCTCTGTGGTCTACCTATTCATTGTTCCCCCTCCCCCAGCCCCTGCCCTGCCTGCAACCACTGATCTGCAACCACTGATTGTCTCCATAGTTTTACCTTTTCCAGAATGTTAAATAGTTGAAATCATACACAATGTAGCCTTTTCAGGTTGGCTTCTTTCACTTAATAATAATGCATTTAAGGTTCTTCCATGTCTTTTCATCACTTGATAGCGTCTTTCTTTTTAGCACTGAATAATATTCTATTGTCTGGATAAACCACAGTTTATCCATTCACCTCCTGAAGGACATCTTGGTTCCAAGTTTTGCCAGTTATGAATAAAGCTGCTGTAAACATACGTGTGCAGGTTTTTCTGTGGATTCCTTCCTAAATTTCTAAAGCTGAATATTCCGTTGTATGTGTACCACGTTTTGTTTATCCATTCATCTGTCATTGGACACGCAGGTTGCTTCCACCTTTTGGCTATTGTGAATAATGCTGCTATGAACGTGTGTGCACAAATATCTGTTCAAGTCCCTGCTTTCTTTTAGGTATATACCCAGAAATGGAATTGCTAGATCCTACACTAATTCTGTATTAATTGTTTTAGGAATTGCTGTACCCTTTTCCAGAGCTACTGCACCATTTTATGTTCCCACCATCAGTGCATAAGGGTTCCAGTTTTTGTGCATACTTACTGACACTTGCTATTTTTTTTTTTTTTTTTTTTTTTTTTTGCGGTACGCGGGCCTCTCACTGTTGTGGCCTCCCAGCCGCTCCGTGGCATGTGGGATCTCCCCGGACCGGGGCACGAACCCATGTCCCCTGCATCGGCAGGCGGGCTCTCAACCACTGCGCCACCAGGGAAGCCCTGTTTTTTTTTTGATCATAGCCTTCCTGATGGGTGTGGAGTGGTATCTCATATTTTTGACTTACACTTCGGTAATGGTTAGTAAAGTCATTGAGCATATTTTCATGTGCTTATTGGCACATGTGCTTATTTCATGTGCTTGTTGTATATCTTCTTTGGAAAAATGACTATTCAAGTCCTTAGTTAATTTTTAATTGGGTCGTTTGTTTTTTGTTGTTGCTGAGTTCCAGGAGTTGTTTATATATTCTTCATACTGATCCCTTATCTGATGTATGATTTACAAACATTTTTTCCTATTCTGTAGATTGCCTTTTCACTCTGTTAGTACTGTTCTTTCTTACTAATGAAATTTTCATTATTCGGAATATGTAAAGTATACTGTCTATATTATCTAGCTATAAGTAGTGGTTTTTATAAAGTATTTAAATAATAGGAAAGTATTCTGTCAGGCACTTGATTTAATATTCTTAAACTGGCACAAAGTAAAATAAATATCAGTGAAAGACAAAAGGTTTAAAACATGCCTGTGGCACAAATATTAATTTTTTCCATGTAATTATATGAAAGAAGATAAACAGCAAACATATTTCTAGTTCATTTTCTGAAAACCTCTAAAACTTTTGTAGAAGATTCAGAATTATCTTATACATTTTAAAAAATCTTGTTCCTTTAGAGTTCTGTAAAATTAATTATTTAAAAAATTCAAAATTTAAACTATTGTGTTAATCATAAAAAAGTATATTTACCTTTGGTAGTGAAGGTTCATACTAATAATAGTGACTGTTTCTAAACTGTATTACAGTTTAGAAGTACAGTTCCTGAAAGTTGTATTGGTAATCTTAATGGGTTTTTGCCCCCCTTATTAAGCTTACACCCTCATATAAGCTTAATTTATAATGTAAATTGCCAAATCCTAACCCTAATTTTTAGTTCTGAAAGTTAGCCTTTTTAGCTGTTGTGCTTTTTTCATGCAAGATTTACGAGTTGTGTATCCTAAACTGTTGTCTGTCAGGAGTAATTGGTATGCTGCTGTTATAGCAATAAAATGATTGGATCAAACCAGTACGAAGAGGGACTAGTGTTATGGTTTCAGTATTGAAACACTGTATAATATCAAACCATTCATAATGTGGCCAAGGAGATAGATATATCTAGTGCAAACTTGCCTCCTTTGTAAATTAGGTCAGCCAATAATTTTTACAGAAATAAAAGACTAGATCATGATTTTATCAAATAGCAAATAGTTCAGAACATTCTTTGTTGATCCTTTGTGTTTATCTTGTTGCTTTTTTAGTTTAAAAAAATATAGTATTGGTATTTATTTCTTTACCTGACCTTGCTCCTCTTCTTTTTCTTAGTTCAAAATAGAGCATACATTTATACTCCCCTGGTGGGAACATCTCAGGTAATATGGGATGTTAATATTGCATATAAGGACTGTATGACAATGCAGAGAAGTTACTGGTATACAAATGCACATACCACACACCACACTATACACCACCATTCTCCCTTACTCCCTCCCCGCCTGGAATGGGGCAGACAGAATTTACCAAAAACCAGAGCAGAGTTAACCATAAAGAGTTCATTATTTTGGCTTTGGGGCATAAACTGATGGAAAAGAAATTGAGTTTAGTAAATTATGCTATGAATCACTTCTTTGTAAATTCACTTATGTATTCCTGGTCTCATAATTTATCTGTTGTTTTGGCAAGTTTTTATTGCCTCTCAGGATCTCCATTACCAAGGCCCAGAGGGTGACTTAGTAATTAAGGCTGAGGAGTCTAAGACACTTTTTTTCTTCAGCATATAAAGACTATTTCCTCAGAGATCCAACTCAGCACAGCTCCTGGGAGACATGACTTCTGGAAGAACCCCAGATTTTTTCAAATTACATTTTTTTGATGTGAATCAAAAGAGGGGTCTATAATTATCTGATGCCCAGATAATTATGATACTTTACATCTTGACTTTTTGGCAACAGCTTTATCGAGATATAATTCAGATACCATACAAGTCTCTCTTTAAGTGTACTGAACTCAGTGGTTTTCATAATATTCACTGAGTTGAACAACCATCAAAGGAATCTTAAAATATGTGTTTTTTTTGACCTTTTTTTAAACTTAGCATAGTGTTTTTGAGGTTCGTATCATATTGTAACATGAATCAGTACTTCATTTCTTTTGATTACTGAGTATTAATCCATTTTGTGGATTTGTTTATTCATCAGTTGATGGACATTTATGTTGTTTACACTTTTTGGCTCTTACTAGTGGCTCTAATGGTGTTATGAATATTTGTGTATAAATTTTTGTGTGGATGTATGTTTTCATTTCTCTTGGGTGTATACCTTGGAGTGGAAGTGCTGGATCATATGATAACTCTGTGTTTAATCTTTTGAGGAACTACCAAACTATTTTCCCAAAGTTTATACACCATTTTACATTCCCACCAGCAATGTATGAGGGTTCCAATTTCTTTACTTCCTTGCCAGCACTTGCTGTTATCTGTATTTTTTATTATAGCTATCCTAGTGGGACCAGCTTAAATCTTGAATCACATATACCTGTGCCTTATCGTTGTGGCCTGTTTTTTCTTGCATTTAATTATGGTGATCCTTGTGTGGCTGGCCACCTCTTATAGTTGCTCATTGCTCTACCCGTGTGTTCACCCATCTTTTTGTTCCTCCTTTACTGCTGATCCAGACAGGGCTTGATGACTGGTCTTGGATACACCACCACCTGCCCTTGAAGAAGACAGAGGTTTTGATAGCTTCGTATAGAAATAGGTTGTTTCATTTTTAAATTACTGTCATCTGTTCATCTATTTGATAATAGTTATATACTAAAATATATACCTGTGAAGTTGTTTATTCCTGTAATTGTCATTTGTGGAGAAGAAAAAACTTGCTACTAAATATCTATCTTTTTTTCCTCTCTTTTTCGGAAGTGGTTTACAAAGTGCATGTTAAGTACAAAACTATGGTGTTAGAAGTTAAGTTAATGGTTACAACTCTTGGTGGGTGAAGTGACTGGAAGGGGATTTGTGGAGTGCTGGTTATCTTATGTTTCTTGATCTTGGAGCTAGTTACATAGATGTGTGAGAATTCACCGAGCTATAGACTTAGAGTACATGTGTCTTTGTTATATACTTCAATAAAAACTTAAGTTAAAATTGTTAACATTGTTTAAATCATTTTTAGCACTAGTAAAGGTTTTCATTTGTCATATTAACTACCTTTTAAATAAGTATATTCCATTTTGAGTCATTATATTTACTACCTTAAATTATCACCATTCTTGTATGTACATTGCGTTGATGTAGATGCTATAATTTCAAGTCCCCTTGTTCAGCTGCTCATAATTTCAGAGATTTAATTATTTAGATTCTTAGATTAGCTGTAGAAAGTTTGATTTTATGTTCTGCTGTGTTGCTTTAACTGAATGATCTTCAGCAGTTCAGTTTTGGCTCTGGTCATTCTGTATGTGTCTAAAACTTTATGAAATGCAGTAGTTGTGCCTACTGTCTATTGGTGATTCAGGTTCTCATTGAAGACTAGAGTAGTATGAAGGAAAGAACCATGAAAGAGAAGCTATATTTATATTAGTTCATTGTTTATAGTAATACATCTAACATAGTAACCATATAGATGTACAGAAAGTATTTGATGTAATTATCACTTTAAAATGTGATACCAGGAGAAAACCAGTATTGACTAATCAAAGTCTTTTGAATTCTAATCCTTTTATCTATTTTTACTATAATAGGTTTTGGAGAAATTGTTTGATTTTGACCAAATATGTTATGCTGCTGAAGTTAGGAAGATACACAGTAAGATCAGTTTTTTGGTTAATAGAAGTTTTGAAGTAGGCTTATGTTCTGTAATCTTTATTTCTAAAAATTGGATTTATGGGTAAGAGGTATCAAAGAAAAATGACTCGTTACAGCCATTTTACATTCTGATGAGGAAAAGGCAATTCTGCCCTATTACAGAGATATTTTCAGTGGAATCTGAGAACTGTTTAAACAGTATAATAAAACACATTAACCATCTTTTTAATATCTTATTGTGTCTTCTAGGCCTTCCTTAAAGTTTCCCATGTCTCAATGGACTCCTGAATATAACAAGCTCTATACCTTAAAAGTGGATATGAAGAGTGAGATTCCTTCTGATGCACCAAAGACACAGGAGAGTCTGAAAGGGATCCTCTTGCATCCAGAGCCCATTGGGGCAGCCAGAAGTTTTCCTGCAGGAGTTGAGATGATTAATAGTAAAGTGGGGAATGAATTCTCACATTTGTGTGATGATTCTCAAAAACAAGAGAAGGACATGAATGGTAACCAACAAGAACAAGAAAAAAGTGTTGTTGTGAGGAAAAAACGCAAAAGCCAGCAGGCTGGCCCTTCATACATGCAAAATTGTGCTAAAGAGAACCAGGGAATATTAGGATTGAGACAACACCTAGAAACACCAAGTGATGAAGATAATGATTCCTCTTTTAGTGATTGTCTTTCTTCTCCTTCATCTAGTCTACATTTTGGAGACTCTGATACTGTGACTTCAGATGAGGATAAAGAAGTCTCTGTAAGACATTCCCAGGCAATTTTGAGTGCTAAAAGTAGAACTCATAGCGCACGGTCCCATAAGTGGCCTCGGACTGAGACAGAATCTGTTTCAGGATTGTTAATGAAAAGACCCTGTTTTCATAGCAGTTCATTAAGGAGACTTCCATGCAGAAAGAGATTTGTGAAAAATAATTCCTCCCAGAGGACACAGAAACAAAAAGAGAGGATATTAATGCAGAGGAAAAAACGAGAAGTGTTAGCCCGAAGAAAATATGCTTTGCTCCCCAGTTCTAGTAGTTCTAGTGAGAATGACCTCAGCAGTGAATCCTCTTCCAGCTCATCAACTGAAGGAGAAGAAGATTTGTTTGTTTCTACCAGTGAAAACCACCAAAACAATCCAACTGTTCCCTCAGGTAAAAATTTTGTTTCTTAAGTTTAGTATAGCATGGAAGCTATTGCATTTTGTTTGTGCTTATTTTCGTCTACATTTTAGTGATTTCATTGTATTTAGAAGGAATATGAGGCTCTATTAACTTTTATTTTTAAGCCATATAAATAAATTACCAACTGTAGTATTAAACCATGACCCCAATTCTAAGATACAAATTTTAAAAATTTCTAAAATTTTTTTATTTTTCTGGCAAAAGTAAAGCAAGAGATTTTATTGGGTTTTTTTTTTTTTTTGAAAAAGTCTTTATTTTATACATAATCAGATTATATTTTGTGAGTTGTTGATTTATGGTACAGTTTTTTTCCCATAGTGCTTCTTTAGTACGTTTAACTTTTATGAGTGCCTTTTCAGATAGCTATGTGATGGATTTCTTTCACATTCACCTACAGTAAGAACAATTCTAGTCACTAAAAAAATACGCTTATTTTTCCTTCAAGTACTCTATTCTTACTGTTTACTCTTCCTTTGTCATGTTCTTTATAATGGAAAAATAGTTTCAGGCATTTGAGTGGTAGCTTTTATTCTAACACTGGAACACAAACTTTTAGTCCTGACGGTGCTCAGTAGAGCCTGTGATTAATCAGTTAAAAATGAATCGATAGATGATTAGCTTGAGTGCGCCCCTCACCACAGTAAAATGTTATATTTAACTAGAATAAGTTCATGTACAGTCTCTGAAGTGTATGTTCCATATAAACCATTTTTACAGTTTGTTGTAATTTAAGGTAATTTGATGAAGTGAGCATTGAGGAGTAAAGTCTGAACTGAGGTAAAAGATAATTTCTTGTGAAAGTGTAAGGAAAGTGGGGTTGGGAGAGCTTTTTAAACGGCTAAGATAATGGTTTCCAATTACTGACACAGAGCTTTCCTAGTCTTTGCCTGATGTCCTGCCTGTTGAGGACAAAGCCTACTTACTAGTCTCCTGTGCAGATATGCCATTTCTCCCTCTTCTCTCCTTCTATATGGGTCCCTTCCTTTTCCAAGACACCCTTTCCTCTTCCACATTTATTTTTCTATTCTTGCCAGAACCCTGAAATCAGCAACTTTGTTCTTAATTTTAGTCTTAGCTATGGTTAGTTCATTTTTTTTAGCCTACCCAAATATTTGTTTTAAAAAGAGTTAATTGAGATCACCTGCAGCTGAATGGAGGTTACAGCAACCATTCCCTGAGGTTTCTTGAGAAAGAGGGAGGTGAGAATAGGAATTGTCTTGCTTAATTGTCACATTTCACATTTTTCTCAGGTTAATTAGAATGTGAAGACTCTAGTTTTGGAGTAGGAGCAGCCAAGTCCAATTTCTGCTTGAAATTAGTGAGGCAGGATGGTTGGTGATGTAAAGCAGAAGTTCTAAGGAACTGATATTTGTAGGAAGCCTGAGAATAGAGTAAATGTAGGCCTGGATCTTTGTTTTTATCTAGGAAGAAAGGAGTTCATATATCCTCAAGTAGCCAAGATAAATGCAAACTCTGTAATTCATTTTTAAATCTTGTTTAGTACTAATTGTAGCACGTGGGTTTTTTAACTGTCTCTCTTGGAAGAATTACATTATTTTCAGACATTATCGTTGTTTGTCTCCGGAAACACAAATCCAAAAGTTGAAGCCAAGTACTCCTGATGTTTTCTGGTGCCTAGATCAGTGTTTTAAACTAGTTTTTTTTTTTTTTAAACATCTTTATTGGAGTATAGTTGCTTTACAAGGGTGTGTTAGTTTCTGCTTTATAACAAAGTGAATCAGCTATACATATACATATATCCCCATATTAACTCCCTCTTGCGTCTCCCTCCCACCCTCCCTATAAACTAGTTTTTAATAATAACATTCACTTGGTGTGGAATTTTAAGAGTACCAAGAAAGTATAAAATAAAAAGTAAAAGTTTACCTCCTCTCCTTAGGTCCCAGTCTTAGTACCCAGGAGTGATCTTCTTATCTCCTGCAGAAAATGTGAAAGTATATGTAAATGTAAATAAATAATGTGGGTTTAAAAAATATCAGTATGTATAGTTATCTCATTTTTTAAAAACAGATGCATAATATCCCCTGTGCATGGATGTTCCATAATTTATTTAACCAACTTTTGTTGATGAATATTTGCCACATTCATCAGCATTCAGCCTTCTACACGCATTTTTTTGCACATCTAGGCAAGCATATCTTAAGGAATAATTTTTAAAAGTATATCACAGGGTATATGCATTATAAAATTTGCTAGCAGCTGTTGCCAGAATGTCCTCCAAGGAATTTGCCTCAAGTTCCTTTACTACCCAACAGTGGGTGATGTCATGATAGTAAAAATACCCAGTATTTGTTGGATATTTACTCTGTGCTGGTAATGTTCTAAGTGTTTTATTTAATCCTCCCACCACTCCTATGAGGTGGATTTTGTCGTTATCACCTTCATATCACAGACAGAACATTTAGAAAACCATTTTAGAATGATTTAAATTCAGAATAAACTTAAGTGTTGATGGGACTTAGCTGTATTGTCTAAAAATTTTAGTGCTCTCAAAAAGTTGACTTCCTTAGATTCTTAAGAGATAGGGCTTTCTTCTAGATATATTTCTAGTGCTGGCTTTCTGACTCCCAAGTCTAGTATATTTTAGTGTGTGTTAAGAATTAGAAAAGGATTGGAATGACTCAAAGTTTAATTAGATTTATCTACTGAACTTTAGTAATATGATTTATAGTATGGATGGATAGTAAATGGAACTACTGGGACAACTTTTTCATACACTATCCATCAGTACTTATTGGCTATTACTGTAGTGAACTGATGGAAAGAATGTTTTACATGTTAAGTATTTTGTTGTACCTTCAAACTCTCTAAGGCAAAACAGTTGTAGATAATTAATGGGTTTTGCCAGATTAACTAAGAATGAGTTGCTTTAGTCAGTACTTTACATTGTATAACAAATATTGGTTCATTTGTTGTAATCAGTAGATCTCTGTGTAGGCCCGATTTGCCTCTTGCTTCATTATTGTCTTTTTTTTTTTAACATCTTTGTTGGAGTATAATTGCTTTACAATGGTGTGTTAGTTTCTGCTTTACAACAAAGTGAATCAGCTATACGTATACATATGTTCCCATATCTCTTCCCTCTTGCGTCTCCCTCCCTCCCACCCTCCCTATCCCACCCCTCTAGGTGGTCACAAAGCACAGAGCTGATCTCCCTGTGCTATGCGGCTGCTTCCCACTAGCTATCTATTTTACATTTGGTAGTGTATATATGTCCATGCCACTCTCTCACCTTGTCTTTTAAATTTATTAGAGCTCTCTTTTCAAGCCTAGAAAGCCAAAATGACACACAACTAGAGTTGTTGGACATTGGGTTTTTCCTGTTTGCCAGTTGGGTAGAAAAATTATACATCCTGTTTTGTTCCCTATAATATTTGCCGAGAACTTCAGATGTTTTAAAATAACCCAGTATCAGCTAAGTTTCAGCGTGGGCTATTCAGTGTGCCTTCTCTGAACTGCTGCCTAAATTTTTGTTTTATAGTGCTGTAGCCTTTGGTTTCCCAATTAATTGTGCGTTTGAGGACATCATTTTATTAACTTTTAAATTAAGTATTTATAGATTATATTTCCTCCAGACTTGAAGGAAATGTAAATACCGTATATGCCCCCAAATAAGAGAGCTAGAATATGTCAGTCCCATTTTCCTACTGAGGAGAAAAAAAAGTTTTGACTATCTTGAAATATACACTTTTAGGGCTGTAGTTAAAATAGATGTCTTAAAAGTAAATTACTAATTTATTTGCATATATAAAATGTTGAATAAATGTCAATTTAGAAATATTGCTTATGGTACCCAGATTTTCTGATAACAGTTTTATTCACACAGGCACCTTAGACTTTGGTGACTTGGTAATTGCTAGAACCACTTTTTAAGTCATTAGACAGTTTTTAAGATCATATTATCCTCATCTTTGTGTGAGACGTAGCACTTGCTAACTCCCATGAGTTATGCTGTCACTGGAAATTTTATCCCAAACTACAGATACCATTTTCCCTTATGTTATGACTGGGAAATCCCTATTTCACAGGGTTTTTTTTGTTTTGTTTTATATCTAATAGCAGTGTGTTTTACTTACAGCTTTTAGAAAATGTATCCAACAGCTATATATTCATATTTTCTGACTGCACTCCATACCATATTGACTTAAGAGTTTTACAAGTTTGCTTAAGATGTTCAGCCCTTGGAAGTGTGAAGTCCTAACACTAGGAATTACATGTAAATCCGTGAATAATTCTTTTTTTCCTTTTCCAAAAATAACATTGATAGAGTTTTTGTTGTTATTTTATTTTTTTAATATGGGAATTTTCACATATTTTTAATATAAAAATATATAAGTATGCAATGAACTCCCACATAGTCATAATCTAACGTCAGTTTTCAACATTCTGCCATTCTTATCTCATCTCTCATCCCTCACTTTTTTTTTTTTGTGGAGAATTTCAGAACAATTTCTGACATCATAGCATTTAATTTGTTTTATATACTACATATTTCCTGCAAACTGGTGGATCTAAAAGCTTGATTAGATTCAGCAACTCTTCCTTGGTGGTGCTGTGTACTTTCTGTGCATCGCATGTTAAAATTGATTAGAGGTTTCAGATGGTGTCATCCTGATCCTTCCACTATAAAGTTCCCCATCAACATTTCATGTAATACTTTAGCAGCTTTGATGATCTTGCGTAGATCGATTATTTCATTAGGGGTTGCAAAATGCTGACTTTCTATCATTCTGTTACATTTATTAACGGAGGTTATTTCATAAGGAAGAATTCTCCCTGCATCAGCTAATTGTTTACTCTGAAATGAAGGTCATACAGTAAATGTAAGATGAATGCTTGAGTCTTTACCTTCATTTACCACTTTTCAGAATAAACTTTAGCAATATTCAGAGAGGTTTTTCATTTTCAGTTATCATTTTGAACTCATGGATTTTAGCATAGTTGATGTGTTGCAGTCTTTTTATTGTTTTTGATGTTCAAATAGTTTCATCTTTGGCCAGTGGGAGCATCTTCAAGTTGGTTTGTGTCCTTTTTTTTTTTTTTTTTTAATTTTATTTATTTTTGGCTGTGTTGGGTCTTCGTTGCTGCGCACGGGCTTTCTCTAGTTGTAGCGAGCGGGGGCTACTCTTCGTTGCTCTGCGTGGACTTCTCATTGTGGTGGCTTCTCTTGTTACGGAGCATGGACTCTAGGCGCGCGGGCTTCAGTAGTTGCAGCACGCGGGCTCAGTAGCTGTGGCTCACAGGCTCTAGAACGCAGGCTCAGTAGTTGTGGCACACGGGCTTAGTTGCTTCACGGCATGTGGGATCTTCCCAGAACAGGGCTCGAACCTGTGTCCCCTGCATTGGCAGGCGGGTTCTTAACCACTGCGTCACAAGGGAAGTCCCTGGTTTGTGTCCTTTTGATGCCACTCCGGTAGTCTTTGATAACTTCCTTACTCTCTGATGTAACAAGATAAGTCCAGATTCGTGCTTTACATTTCCTGTTCCAAACCTGGAACCAGTCATTCCAAGCACTCCTGATTTCCTTTTATTGAGAAATGATAGTTAGAAGCTATCCACTGGGAACGAAAGTGCTCATTGTTCTACTGGGTTATCATTGCTTTTTGTCTTTCTTAATGGACAGAGTTAGGAATGTAAAGATTTTAGAAAGATAAATCATTAATTCATGTGACTATTTCCATTGAACATTTAGGATTAGGGTTTTTATGTAAGATTGTGTTTTATTTTTGGATCTCTTTACTCTTACATTGAAAATCTGGATTCTTAACACTATTAACAATTACTTTTTTATTCTATACAAATTATAAATACTTAGACATAAGTGAACACTCATAAATGAATGTAAATGAACATCTTTACAATTATTACTGACAGTAATTCTATTGAATACAATAAAAGATTTTTCTGTGTGGTTCCTTTTTTTGCCCTTGGCTGGTTTTCTGTGTGGTTATGCCACCAATTTAATATGCATTTAGGATCATTTATTTTGTGGTTGTTGCAAAGTATTTTGTTTTGTTTTTTAAGAGATTTGTAAAAATTTTTTAGTTTTGCTTTTTAATTATGTGAAATATTTACCTGGTTCCAAAGTCAAAACTTTTAAACAAGATATATTCATTGAGGTCTAGTTTTCCACCTCTGCCCTCTCTTCCTATCTTTTTCTCCCTAATACATAATCATTTTTCACTAGTTTCTGTTTTAGTTTGTTGTTCCATTTTTTTCTCTTCAAAAATATTAGGGCTTCCCTGGTGGCACAGTGGTTAAGAATCCGCCTGCCAGTGCAGGGGACATGGGTTCAAGCCCTGGTCCGGGAAGATCCCACATGCTGCGGAGCAACTAAGCCCGTGCGTCACAACTACTGAGCCCGCGTGCCACAACTACTGAAGCCCGCGCACCGAGAGCCGAGCTCTGCAACAAGAGAAGCCACTGCAATGAGAAGCCTGTGCACTGCAACGAAGAGTAGCCCCCGCTCGCCGCCACTAGAGAAAGCCCGCGTGTAGCAACAAAGACCCAACACAGACAAAAATAAAATAAATGAAATATATTTATTAAAAAAAATTATCGGGGGCTTCCCTGGTGGCGCAGTGGTTGCGCGTCCGCCTGCCGATGCAGGGGAACCGGGTTCGCGCCCCGGTCTGGGAGGATCCCACATGCCGCGGAGCGGCTGGGCCCGTGAGCCATGGCCGCTGGGCCTGCGCGTCCGGAGCCTGTGCCCCGCAACGGGAGAGGCCAC
>NC_041224.1:52175700-52240646 GCF_002837175.3 Physeter macrocephalus
GTGCCCCGCAACGGGAGAGGCCACAACAGAGGGAGGCCCGCATAACACAAAAAAAAAAAAAAAAAAAAAAAAAAAAATTATCAAATATGTGTGTGTGTGCATATATATATACACACACACATACATACATCCTCCCCTTACTCAAAACATATCTCTTTTTTTCACTTAACAATGTGTATACAGTTGTTAGGGTATAGAGATATAATAGAGGAATAAAAGTTTATATATGATGAGATATAAAGGATATATAGGCTTTTATTCCTCTATTCATTCTTTTTCATTCCTCTTTTATTTTTTCCACAGGTCCACAGTACTCCATTGTATAGTTATACCCTGATTTGTTCAACTAGTCCCCTATCGATGAACAGTTTGCAGACTTTTACTATTATGAATAGCATTGCAGTGAATAGCTTTTTGTATATGTCATTTAATAGTTTTTGCCATTGTGTCTTTGGGGTAGAATTCTAGGAGGGGATTGTTGAGTCAAAGATAAAAGAATATGTTATTTTAAAAATATGGCCAGATTTCTCTATGAGGATCGTAACCATTTTGGGTCCATCAGCAGTGTGTGAAAGTGCCTATTTTCCCAAAGCCTTTCCAGCAGAATTAGTTGTCAGATTTTAATTTTTGGCCCATCTGAGAGGCAAGAAATAGTATGGCAGTACATTTTTAATTTGTATTTTTTATGACTAGTGTTTGTGTGTCTTTTCATATATTTAAAGTTCATTTGCATTTCTTGTGATCAATCTATTCATTTCATTTGCCTGTTTTTCTGTCGGAATGTTGGTCTTCATTCTTGCATCCATTTTTAGAAGTTTTTTATATATTAGAGGTATACATCCTATATTACACATTTTCCTCAAATTGGTCATTAGTTTTTTGACTCTGCAATACTTCTTTACCTTGCCAACATTTTTTTGAATTAGTCACATTTATTGACCTTTACTGTTTCTGGGTTTTTGAATCATAATTAGGAAAGTTTTTCCCACTCCAAGTTTAAAAGGAAACTAACCCATTTCCCCCCTAACCCTTGTATTGTTTACCTTTTTTTTTTTAAATGTATAAAGCACAGATCAATTTGATGTTTGTCCTCATGTACAGTGTGAAGAATGGATCCTTTTTGTCTCATGTGGCTATCCAATTATCCCAAACAAATCATTAAAAACTTTCCTATTTACTTGAGTTGCCATCTTTGTCATATGTTAAATTTCCGTAAGTATTTGGATCTATTTATGGAGCTTTCATACTGTTCCATTGGTTGGTCTGCCTGTCCACGCACTAGAAGCACACTTTTAATTATAGACTCTTTCATGTTTTCCTGGTTATTCTTGCCTGTTTATTCTTCCAAGTGAACTTATAATCAACTTTTTGTCTGAGGATGGTGGTAGTGGGGAGACACATGATGATATTTTTATTGGGATTGTATTTGTAGGCTAAATTAGGGTGAACTGACATCTTTAGGATTTTGGGTATTCCTCTTCCAGACTATGGAATGTCTTTTCATTTACTGAAATCTAGTTTTGTATCTTTTTTTTTTTAAGTAAATTTTATTTATTTATTTATTTATTTATTTTTGGCTGTGTTGGGTCTTCATTGCTGTGCGCGGGCTTTGTCTAGTTGCAGCGAGGGGGGGCACTCTTCGTTGCAGTGCGCAGGCTTCTCATTGCAGTGGCTTCTCTTGTGGAGCATGGGCTCTAGGCACACAGGCTTCAGTAGTTGTGGCACGTGGGCTCAGTAGTTGTGGCTCACGGGCTCTAGAGCACAGGCTCAGTAGTGTGGCGCACGGGCTTAGTTGCTCCACGGCATGTGGGATCTTCCCGGACCAGGGATTGAACCCATGTCCTCTGCATTGGCAGGTGGATTCTCAACCACTGTGCCACCAGGGAAGCCCCCTAGTTTTGTATCTTGCAGGGAATGTTTTACAGGTTTTTATTTGTTTTTTTTTAACAGCTTCATTGAGGTATAATTTACCTACCATAAAATTCATCCATTTGGGCTTCCCTGGTGGCGCAGTGGTTGCGCGTCTGCCTGCCGATGCAGGGGAACCGGGTTCGTGCCCCGGTCTGGGAGGATCCCACATGCCGCGGAGCTCATCCATTTTAAGTATACAATTCAGAGCTGTGCAGCCATTACTGCAGTACAGTTTCAGAACATTTCCATTAATCCCCAAAGATCCCAGTTCCCTGTTTGTTTATAGTTAATCCCTGTCCTACCCTCACTTCCGCATACAACCTCTAATCTGTTGCTGTCTGTATAGACTCGCTTTTTCTGGACATTTCATATAAATGAAATCATACAATATGTGGTCTTTTGTGTCTGGCTTCTTTCACTTAGCATAGTGTTTTTTTGTTTGTTTTTTTGTTTTGTTTTGTTTTGCGTTACGCGGGCCTCTCACTGTTGTGGCCTCTCCCGTTGCGGAGAACAGGCTCTGGACGCGCAGGCTCAGCGGCCATGGCTCACGGGCCCAGCCGCTCCGCGGCATGTGGGATCTTCCCGGACCGGGGCACGAACTCGTGTCCCCTGCATCGGCAGGCGGACTGTCAACCACTGCGCCACCAGGGAAGCCCAAGCATAGTGTTTTTGAGGTTCATCCATGTCATAGCAGATATCAGTACTTAGTTTCATTTCATTTTATTTTATTTTTATTTAATTCTATTCTGTTCTACTTATTTTATTATTTAGTTCCTTTATAGTATTCCATTGTATGGATTTGTTTACCATTAGTCAGGTGATGGACATTTAATTGTTTTTAGTATTTGACCATTGTGAACAATGCTGCTATGAACCTTTGGGTACAGATTCTTTGTGTATGTATATGTTTTCATTTCTGTTTGATAGATACCCAACAGAAGTGTCCCAAAGAAGAGTCAAAGTTGTTAAAACTTAAGTAACTTTTGTGACTGCAAAAGACAGGAGCAGTATTGTAACAGGAAGATTCTTTTGATAGTAATTAGCACCAGCTTGTTGAGTAGTTACGGCATGGTGATATACTTCATGTAAAGAGCCTGAGTTTAGAATTGAAATTAGGTGTTAATTCCAAGTGTTGCTCATGTTTGCTTGACAAGTCCTTTAAACTTTCTAACTTTCAGTTTCTTCATGGAGCTAGACATGCAGAATATTATACATGGGACAAAGTATGTGCTCACAAATTGGAAGCTATTCTTGTTATTGGCATCATACCAGACTTAAGGCACAGGGGGACCAGAATAATCAATAATTTTGGGGGGTTCTTGAAGACCTCTGTCAGAGAAACCATTGTTTTTGTTACCATTGTTACACTACCCAGGTTATTATGTTTTATTTTTCTCATGATGTATTAATACATTATTGACAGGGGGATTTTTGCTGAAACTATGTCTCCAGTCAAAAATGTGTTAAAAAGTACAAGCAAAATAAGTAATCTTAAAAGAAATAGCTAAATCATCTGCAGTCCCATCACTCTTAGCTGCACTCAAGTCTCTCGTCCTTTAATATTTCTACATGTAAATGACATGAAAATGAAATTGGCCCAATAAGAAGTGACCTATTGTCTTGATTTTTTAAAAGCTGTATTAAGGTTAACTTCATAATTTTAGGAATATTTCCTTTAAATTGTGTTTTAAATAATAGTCATTCTAAAGATGCCCAAATCTTGCCTAATTGTGATTATTATTTAGTTACATGATTTTTATGTATTATCTTCAAGTTCTGCTTATAAAGATTCTTTTTAGAAAAATGATGTTTAAGCAATAGAGTAACAGTGCCTAAATGAGTTATTTATATAACTTTTAGTTATACAATCTCTGTGTTCATAAAAAATTATATAAATTGAATTTTAATGCATTAGCAAAGCTAGCTTTGTATCATTTATCATTGGAACTTCAGAATGTTACATTTATATTTGACTTTGCATAACTGTGTAAAAGGTGTTTAATAATGTTAGGTGATTTTTTTTACAGGCTTGTAAAGAAATTTCATGTAAACATATATGGAGAAAAATCACTAATAAAGCTGATATATAGATGTAGCTTTTCTGTATGTAAAGTGGTAATGTCCAGTTGGTGGGTTAAAATAAGAAAGGTGTTTTTAATAAAAAAAAATCCATGGTCTTTTATTTTTATATATAATGCTTTTAGTTTTAAATATATGATTGCCTGTGTATGCTTACCTTAAGCTGCATTGTGTATGTGATTACGAAGAATTAGAAAAGTAATTTGGAAATTGAATTGATAATATTATTTTAAATAGCCACTGAGTGCTGCTATTTTGTTTTTCTCTGCCTATATTTATGCTGTTAAAAATACATTTGACCTGAACATGTGTATGTGTGTAATCTTTAGAACTTTGAAACTACTTTAAAAATTTGCACATCTCATAATTTTTAAATCTTAATTTTTTTCTATTTAATGGATAGAACAATTTGCAAGTATTCCAAAATAGAAATATTATGGAATATTTTTAAAATAACTATTTCTCCAGTCAGATCATCTTTTATTGCCTCTGTGATTTACCAGTGCCTTCCTTTTTTTTTTTTTTTTTTTTGTGGTATGCGGGCCTCCCTCTGTCGCGGCCTCTCCCGTTGCGGAGCACAGGCTCCGGGCGCGCAGGCCCAGCAGCCATGGCTCACGGGCCCAGCTGCTCCGCGGCATGTGGGATCCTCCCAGACCGGGGCGCGAACCCGGTTCCCCTGCATCGGCAGGCGGACGCGCAACCACTGCGCCACCAGGGAAGCCCCGTACCAGTGCCTTCCTTGTTATCCTCTTTGGAGTATCAGAGAGCATGTTATAGATCTTTGTCATGGGCTTGTAACCTCCTCCAGATACTGGCCCCTTTTGAAGTAGTGCAGATATTTGATGATGTAGAGTTATATTAGAGATGAAATTCCAGGTTGTCTGGGAATGGTGCCTCTGGTGAAGGAATGTAGACTGCATAAATTCCACGGTGAGAAGAAAGTTGAGCCATTTGTTGTCATGTGCTAAGCAAGAGTTCTGTAAGAGTTGGATAAAAATGAATATACGGTATCAATGGAATACCACCGTACTAGTAGAAAATGTAATGAAGAAAGGGAGCATGTTTAGAAGAGCAGCAAAGAGAATGAAGAGTGTAAGAATAATCTCAATAGGAGTATATTTAGCTTCTTTGAAGAAAATTATGTAGCTTTATAGAGAGTTACAATTAGAATCAAACCAAACCCTCAGTTTTTCTACAGGTTTATAAATATGATATTGGCAGATGGCAAGATATGTTCTTGGATGAAAGTATGTATATTATAGAGATATCGGGGCTTTGTTAGTGATGCTTAATGCCAATCCAGTCCAAATCTCAAGAATTTTTCTCTCGCCTTGATTTTATAATCCTGAAGAATAATTAGGAAGACCTGAATCTACTAAATATCAAAATAGAATAGAATTATTCCAGTCTTTTCAACAAATAATGTTGGGACAGTTATGGATCTACATGCTAAAAAGGTGAATTTAGACCTTTTATATCATGTCAGACACAGAAATTAACAAAATGGATCACAGACCTAAATGTAAGAGCTAAATTATACAACTTCTAGAAGAAACATACAAATTCTTAGTCACTTTTGGTTATGCAGAGATTTCTTTAAAAGGTCACCAAAAACATGATCCATTAAAGAAATAGCTGATTTGGGCTTCATCAAAATGAAAGACTTTTATGTTTCATAAGACACCATTAAGAAAATGAAAAGAATATATACTACTATATATACTACTATACATGCAGTAGAACAGCTGTAATAAAAAAGAGATGGTAACAATTAGTGGCAAAGATGTAGAGAAAATGGAGCCCTCATTTTCCTGCTGGGAATGTAAAACTGAACAGTCACTAGGAAAACAATTTGTCACTTCATTAAAATGCTAAACATAAATTTACCGTAGTATTTAGAAATTACGTTCCTAAGAACGTAATTTCATTTTTCCCAAGAAAAATGAAAGTACACGTATGCCTGAAGTACGTGTATTTATTTGTAATAGCCAAAAGTGAGAAAAATTCAGATGTCCATCAACAGAAGAATGGATAAACAAACTGTGATGTATTCGTATGATAGGATACTGCCCAGCAGTAAAAAAGAATGAACTATTGATACACACAACAACATGAGTAAATCGCAAAATAAGTACACTCAGTGAAATAAGCCAGATATGAAAGTATATGTAATGTATTCCTCCATTTATATTGAGCTCTTGAAAATACAGATCAATCCATAATGACAGAAAGCATGTTAGTTGTTGTAGGGATGTAGAGATGGGGTTAGAGGGACAATGATTGACTGAAATAGGGCATGTGGGATCCTTTTAGGGTGTTGGAAATGTTCTAAAACTGGATTGAGGTGATGTCTGTGCTCCATAAACACACTAAAATCAGTGAAATGTACTCTTAAAGTGGGTGAAATTTTAAGCTCTCAATATTCTTATTATGGGAAAATTCTTATCACAAGATATTACTTGTAAACTGTTGTCTGATCTTTACATTGACAGGTGATAGTAATGAAGAGAGAAGAATGTTTTAAAAAAGAAGACATTTTAGCCCTAGATTTGTGGAAAATATAGCAAGAGAAGAAATGGAGCATAACTTTTCTTTTTTGTTGTTGTTTAACCATCTTGACCATTTTAAAGTATGCAGTTCAGTAGTTTTAAGAATATTCACGTTGTTGTGAAACAGATCTCCAGAACTTTTTCTTCTTGCAATCTGAAACTCCATACCCATTAAACAACTCCCTTTTCCTTCCACCCCCCAGCTCTGGGAACCACCATTCCACTTTTTCTAGGAATTTGACTACTTTAGATGCCTCACATAAGTGAAATCATACAGTGTTTTTTTGTCACTGGGTTATTTCACTGAGCAGGGCCAGATTCTATTTATAATCTTATCTAATGCCATAAGTAAAAATTAGTTCTAGGTGAAGTAAATATTAAGGAAACACATTGCACCAAATATAGTATGTACCATCTTCTAGATGAGGAAGCACTTTCCGAACTTGGAATACTTTAGAAAAGAACACGTACGAAAAAATTACAGATTTTGTAGCACAAAACTGAAAAGCTACTGTGTTTTTCTTAAAAGAATACCATATTACATAAATAAAAAAACCTTGAAGAAAGAGAGTGTAGTATCTTCATTTTAGATATTAAAGGGTTGATATCTTATAGAATGTGAATATCTTACATAAGATCTTAAATCAGTACTTTTAGATATTGCAGTATTAATATCTTTATATAAGATTATACAAATTTATATGGAAACTACTAAAAGTTTATAAAGAACAAACAAAAATCATAAGAGGAAACAAACGTGCAAATTAAGAGAGTAAGTACTGTTTTCACTTTGCAAAGTGAGCTCTGGTTTTAAAAACTTTGATTTGACGAATGAATTTTACTTTTGTAATGAATTTCAGTCTTCAAAGTCAAAATAAAAATTTTTGTCTTTAAGTTAGCTGACAGGCATATGCTCTTTATTTTTTTAATTGAAGCATAGTTGATTTACAATGTTGTGTTAATTTCTGCAAAGTAATTCAGTTATATATACATCCTTTTTTTTTTTTGTATTCTTTTCCATTGTGGTTTATCATAGGATACTGAATATAGTTCCTTGTGCTGTATAGTAGGACCTTGTTGTTTATCCCATATGCCCTTGAAATGTTTTTTCTTTTTGTTTCCAGGAAATATTGATGAAGATGTTGTGGTGATAGAAGCTTCCTCCACTCCCCAGATCACTGCCAATGAAGAAATTAATGTTACCTCAACTGACAGTGAAGTGGAGATAGTAACAGTTGGGGAAAGCTATCGGTAAGATTTTAATTTCTAGTTGTATATTTGAAGTTTTAAATGTAAATATTTAGACCCATTTGTGCTGCAGATATTTGCATTTTTTAACTTTTTTTTTCTTTACCTAGTTTTAGTGTGTGTATACCAACCAGATTAGTGGTTGTCAAACCAGACTGTGTTAGATTCATCTGGGAAGATGATAAAATATATATTGTTGCCTGGATCATAGCCCAGACCTGCTGAACCAGAATCTTAGGAATCAGTATTTTTTTAAGCACCCCAAGTATACAGTGAGTGTTGAGTCATTGCTCTAGATAAACATCAGTTTTACTTGGTGTTTTATAAAATTGAATTTGTTTTATGATTCAGAACGTTCACAAACTCCTCTGAAATTTAGATGTGAATAGTACATAAGTATTGGGAATGATATTGATATCTCATTAATACCAGTGATGTTCATGCTGTTATGTTAGGACAACTTAGTATAAAACATAGTTTTTGGATTTTTTTGTCCTTCACTCAGTAATTTTATATAAGCCCTGTAGTAAAAAATGAATGAGATATCCTCATTTGTTTTGATAAATAACTGGAAATGACATTGCCCTTTTTAGAATCACTTTGACGGAAAAAAAAAAAAAGAGAGAGAGAGAGACCCTAACACAATTCATTTTGTGCTTTAGATGATTACAAATACTGGTAAAGGAAGCAGTGAAGTATTCCTCTCTTTCGTTTGATACACCAAACTGTGGATGAATCTTAATTTTTGTGTTGGAATGAATTTAGAAATGCATTTGCTTATTGTATTTTAATTTGTTATTGATTTTTTAAAAAAGCGTTCTTATTTTGGAAGCATGTTACCATCATACCTAGAATGTGCTTCTTTACTTGCCACTTTCCCATTGGAGTACTACTTCTAATGGCATGGAAGAGAGCACTCTATAATATATCCCTGTTTAAGTTTTAAATGATTTTCCCAGACTCCGAGGAAAATTGATACTCCACAGTATGTGCCACAGTTATTCTGTGACTGTCCATAGTGGTTGGTACAACACTGACTCAGTTTTTATGAGCTATAACAATTGTTGAAGCTAAGGACCTGTTTTTTTGTGGAACTGGAGAGCTTTCTTTTCATGTAGACACTTAAATGTTCAAGCAGATGCATTTACATGGTGATAGACAGTGCTCTTGAAAAAGACACAAAGTGCTCACTAGCCATATTTATTTTCCTTATGGTTACCTAGAATATTACCTTTGTCACTTTACCTGGCTCTTGGCCCGTCCTGTTTAAGAGAATGTATCTGTGTTTCAGATCCCTCTGTGTCAGGATTTGACAGTTGGCACTAATTATAGGGGCGACTAAGGCCTCTGTGAAACTGTTCCTCATACATCAAGTTTTTTGCTCGTACTTTACTCAGCATTATATTTGGAGTTAGGACATCCTGTGAAGTTTTCACAGAAGTGCTGCATAGTGGACGTGGAAGTTTCTGCAGCTGTTAACAGCTTCTGAGAAATAATAGACTGCTCAGTCTCTCATCAAAGACTCTTGGTTTCTCAAGAATTTTAAATGGTGATCATTCTCCTTATCTAAAACCATTTCAGCTTGAAATATTTATTTACCTTCATGCCTTAATGTATACAATTCTTGCTGGAATACACGGTCTTGTTTAAAAACTCTGTCTCAGGATTTAACCTCTGTACTTCTGTTACTTGAAAACTTAATTTTAGAATTTGAACTTCTTTCTAAACTTTTAGGCTCTATAATTGCTGAGGCCATTGTCAGCTCAGATTGAACTTCGGAGTTCTCTTCTGAGTGGTCAAGCTTATATGATGACTGCATGTTAGTGGATCTGGCTCACTCTTTCCATACATAGTGACAATAAGCTTATAGGCAGTTTTTCATTCAGTTTGGGCAGGAGAAAAAAATCAACTTTGTAAGCCCCATCTTTCTAAAACATATTTTTTTTTTCTCCTTGAATCCTGAGGACTGCATATTCTACATACTATCCCTCTGTACCCTTAGTCCAGATCATTACAGTGAATGCTTTAAGAATTTTTTAAAATAAAATATATGCTGGGGCTTCCCTGGTGGCGCAGTGGTTGAGAGTCCACCTGCCGATGCAGGGGACATGGGTTTGTGTCCCGGTCCAGGAGGATCCCACATGCCGCGGAGCAGCTGGGCCCATGAGCCATGGTCGCTGAGCCTGTGCGTCCGGAGCCTGTGCTCCACAACAGGAGAGGCCACAACAGTGAGAGGCCCGCGTACCACACACACACACACACTATATATATATATATGCTGTAAGTAATTTAGTACAATACACATAATTAAAAGATGATAAAAGCATTTGGTGTTGAGGGTTTGTGATTATATGCCTTTAAAGCCTAAAGCAGCTCAAACGGTGATGTTTCTTATAGTAAACTAGCTACAACTATCCGTACCTCTCCTGATTGCAAGAACTCTCTCTGGTGCTTTGAATCCCTTTTAGACAGTCTCAGAAACTTAGCTTGGTTTGGGACTCCGAAAGCCATGCTTTGCAGATCCAGTCTAAACTAAACATAGAAGATCATGTGAACATTAAATGTTTAGGGTGTTGATATTTTTGTTACTATACCTATGGTGAATAATTTTAGGTATTAACTTAAAATGTAAATAATTGATTATAACCCAGGTGAATATTCAAAGTAAACATTGAAAAGGAAGCAGCATTCTTGAAACAGAATCCTGTATTTTACACCAGTGATTGGTCTAACATATCATTTTTCATTTTCTGAGGTCAGTTGATTGGTGAACATTTGTTGAACATTTAATTCAGCAGATGTTTATTGAGTGCTAGGCATTATGCTAGTCAGAATTTTAAATTCTGTTATGATTATTTCTCTAGAGAATTCTTTTTAAAAAATATTTATTTATTTATTTTTGGCTGTGTTGGGTCTTCGTTGCTGTACATGGGCTTTCTCTAGTTGTGGCGAGCGGGGGCTACTCTTCATTGCGGTGCGTGGGCTTCTCATTGCGATGGCTTCTCTTGTTGTGGAGGATAAGCTCTAGGCATGAGGGCTTCAGTAGTTGTCGTGCGTGGGCTTCAGTAGTTGTGGCTCGCAGGCTCTAGAGCCAAGGCTCAGTAATTGTGGCGCACGGGCTAGCTGCTCTTCGGCATGTAGGATCTTCCCAGAGCAGGGCTTGAACCCTTGTCCCCTGCATTGGCAGGCAGATTCTTAACCACTGTGCCACCAGGGAATCCCCTCTGGAGAATTCTTGAATGCAGAATTTCACAACTCAGTTTGTAAGAAAGGTTTATGATTTCTTAGGTAACTAAAAATTTTGTTATTTAAGGTCTCGTTCAACCCTTGGACACAGTAGATCTCACTGGAGCCAAGGTTCAAGTTCTCATACAAGTCGGCCACAGGAGCCACGGAACCGCAGTAGGATTTCTACTGTTATACAGCCCTTGAGGCAGAATGCAGCAGAAGTTGTGGACCTTACTGTTGATGAAGATGGTAAGTTGGAGTACTAGCAGTGTAGAATTATGAAGAAGATTTGGTAAAATGAAGTATCTTAATATGCTAGAAACTTCTATTGCTGCTTAATGGTAATATATATTAAATTACAGGGAAGTTGCCAGGTATCCTAATGTTATTTTTCAATTAATATAATAACCTCAGTTTGTAAGTTGTGTCTAAAAATTCTCTCTGATTATTACTTCATTGCTTGGTAGTTATTTTCTTAGAAAAAAATTATTTTTATAAGAGGTGGTTTGATCTATACTCAGACTTATGTGTTATTGATACTTTCATTTTTAATATTGTTATCATACTTTAACTTTGCTATGAAAAATAGAAACATTTTAAAAATACAGAACAGAAAAGCAATATAACTGAGTTTAAATGGTTAATACTGGTTATTTAAAATGTTCAATTTGCTTTTAAAAGTTGTGTTATCCTTCAGTGTAATAATATGGTTACCTTATGTGCTGCTCAGCTTTAGTGTTTTGTTTCGGCTTACAGCTGCACCCAAGTAACTGAGGAAATAAAGCTAGAGTTGGAAAACAGAGGTTAGGGAAAGTGGTAGCAAGTATTAATATATGAATACATATGTGAATTTTCCCTCATATTGAGAATTGTCTTCAGATAGTAATAGTTAAATCTTAGAAGGAAATGGTCAATCATAATTTCCTTAAGGAGACAGTAAGCCATATATGAATTTATTAATTTTTGCAGTTAGCTATAAATTGGAAAAGATACATTCGCTAGGTAGGAAGAGTTACGGGCCTTGTGCAATCAGCTGTTATTATCGGCTGTTTGCAGTTTGGATGATCATAACTTTCAGAGTAGCAGTACTTTGGAATTAAGACGTTTATTAAGAGATAATTTATTCCCATTGTCTACATTTAATTTAACAATGTCTCGGTTTTTATTTTGAAGCACCATAAATTATCTGTAAGGCAGTGGTTAATACAATAGGGATTAATTAAAGATTACTCAATTAAATATTGATGGCTCTTTTGGAAACTTTTTGTGTGTTTTCCCATGTGACACCTGCCATCCAGTAAAGTAACAAAAGGTGACAGAGTAGCCTTTTAACCCACTGGAATTTAGTTCAAACAGAATACTTTTAGGTTAAAAGTATTCCAGTGATCAGCAGATGCCCCCTTCTCCCTACTGGTTTCTTTCAGTGGAAGGCTTCTATCTTATTAAAAATAAATCCAAAACTTAAGTTTATCAGTTAGACCAGTGGTTCTTACCTACTGGCCATTTTGTGCCCCTAGAGACATTTGGCAGTATCTACAGACACTTTTGGTTCTCACAGCTGGGGGAGAGTGCTATTAACATCTAATGGGTAGAGGTCGGTGAGAGGCCTCTATTAACATCTAATGGGTAGAGGCCGGTAGAGGCCGGCTGCTAAACATCCTACAGTGCAAAGGACAGTCCACCCAGACCCCACTGCCACCTCCAACAAAGAATTATTCAGCCACTGTCAATACCACTAAGATTGAGAAACTGAGATAAACTATTTGCAAATGAACAGAGGTTCCTCCCTCCCCCTTTTATGTTTAGGCAAATATATTTCTTTAAGCATCTGAAGTACAGGGTCCCATATAGACTAACAGGTACTATTTGTGTTTCAGGAATCAGCGTACCTCATTTCATTGTATAGAATAGTTGTCCTCTCATTGTATATCACATTTAAAGAGTGATAATTCACGTCTAATTATTGTGACTATGCTTTGCACAAATTTATTCCCATTCTTAATTTTTAAACAGTCATTTAACAATTAGGGTCTAAAGTATAACGCATTCATAAATTAAGGTCTGCCTGAAATTTCTTTTAATTTCTACTGCAGAAACTTTAATTTTTATTAGAAAGCACTGATGAATATTAATATTGGCAAAAAAATTTGGGGGAAAAACATACAAAAAGGAATGAAAGAAAGAAATTAAAATGGTTATTAAAAATCATAGCTAATGTTTATTGAATGACTACTGCTTGTAAAGCATCATATAAAGTGCTTTATATGTATGATCTCTGTTCATCCTAACAGTTCTATGAGGAAAATTCTGTACTTTCCTAGTTCTACAGGTGGGGAAGTAGAGAGTGGTTAAGTAATTTATCCTAGATCATACTGTCAGTGATGAAATCAGAATTGCTATCCAAGCTGTGTGACTCTAGAATCCATAATGTAACCAGAGAAAGTACAATTTGTATACTGTTCTAACAGCCTGTGACAATGTGTATGAACATAGCAGAGGGACTTTTACTTTGCCTCTTTTCTTTGTGATCAGAAAACTTACATGGTCATTACCAAAAAAAACTATGTTAGTCCTTTGACTTATTGGAATACACATATATGTGTTGGGTTTTTAAAAATGCAGTAACATGTCATTTTAATGTTGCAGTTTAACTTTATGACAACTTTTTTTTTTACTGTATATTGTCCTTATTAGAGGGTTCATATTTTGTTTGTTTTAATAATTATCATAAAAATGTTAGCTTTTATTAAAATATAACCCATTACCTAATTTATTTTGAAATGCTAAATAAACATTTTGTATATTGTAGAACCTACTGTAGTACCAACCACTTCCACGAGAATGGAATCACAAACCACAAGCGCTTCCATTAACAATTCAAATCCATCTACCTCTGAGCAGCCCTCTGATACTGCTTCAGCTGTCACTAGTAGCCAACCCTCCGCAGTGTCAGAGACTTCACCTATGCTTGCAAGCAATAGTATGAGTGGTACTTCTACAGGAGGTATGTAAAAAAAGAAAAAGAAAAAAAAAGGAAGAGCAGGGAGGGGACTCTTTTAGAGAAAGGATTGTTGTTTTTAAGATTTTAGCTGTGTTAGCAAGAGTGTATTCTTAGAATAAGCATCATATGTGAACAAAGTGGTTTCTATTAGAATTAGACTATGACTTCATATTTGAGTCTGTGTGCTATATGTTACTGAATTATGATAGCTCAACTGAAAGACATGGGGGAGAATTGAATGGCTGACACCAAAAATACAAGCAACAAAAGAAAAATATAGATAAACAAGACTTCATCAAATTTAAAATTTTTGTACATCAAAGGAAATTATAAGAAAGTGAAAAGATAGCCTACAGAATGTGAGAAAAATATTTGAAAATCATATATTTGATAAGGGTCTAGTATCCAGAATATATAAAGAACTTGCACAACTCAACAATAAAAAGAAAAGCAACCCAGTTTTAAAATGGGCAAAGAATTAACATAGCCATTTTTCCAAAGAAGAAGGTCATTTGTACAAATGACCAAGAAGCACATAGAAACATTATTAGTTATTAGGGACAAGCAAATCAAAACCAGAATGAAATTCCACTTTATTCCCACTAGGATATCTATAATTAAACAAAACAAAAACAGAGAACAGGAAATCAGAAGATAAGCAGGGTTAACAAGGATATAGAGAAATTGGAACTTTTATTTATTTTTCTTTTTATAAATTTATTTATTTATTTATTTATTTTTGGCTGTGTTGGGTCTTCATTGCTGCAGGCGGGCTTTCTCTAGTTGCGGCGAGTAGGGGCTACTCTTCATTGTGGTGCACGGGCTTCTCAGTGCAGTAGCTTCTCTCATTGCAGAGCACGGGCTCTAGGTGCGCAGGGTTCAGTAGTTGTGGCACACGGGCTCAGTAGTTGTGGCTTGCGGGCTGTAGAGTGCAGGCTCAGTAGTTGTGGTGCACGGACTCATTTGCTCCACAGCATGTGGGATCTTCCTGGACCAGGGCTCAAACCCATGTCCCCCGCACTGGCAGGTGGATTCTTAACCACTGCGCCACCAGGGAAGCCCCTGGAACCTTTATTAATATCTGGTGGGCATGTAAAATGGTGCAGCCACTGTAGAAAACACTTTGACAGTTCCTCAAAAAGTGAAACATAGAGTTAGCAGCATATGACCCACAAGTCCACTCCTAGATCCATATCCAAAAGAATTGAAAATAGGAATGGGAGTTTTAAAAAGTTTGATGATGTCATTTTCCCAATATTTTGTGTTGTTGTTTATTCTTTTGGTGTCATATCTAAGAAACCATTGCCTAACCAAAGGTCTCAAAGATTTACTCCTCTGTTTTCTTTTAAGAGTTTTATAGTTTTAACTCTTATCTCAGATTAACTGGGTCTTTTTTTTTTTTTTTTTTTTTTTTTTGTGGTATGCGGGCCTCCCTCTGCTGCGGCCTCTCCCGTTGCGGAGCACAGGCTCCGGACGCGCAGGCCCAGCGGCCACGGCTCACGGGCCCAGCCGCTCCGCGGCATGTGGGATCCTCCCAGACCCGGGCGCGAACCCGGTTCCCCTGCATCGGCAGGTGGATGCGCAACCACTGCGCCACCAGGGAAGCCCCTAACTGGGTCTTAAAGTAGTCTTTTTTCGCTCTTGAATGACGGCACAGACATAGGAACTTGCTGTTTAGTAATAGAGACATCATAGACCCTATAGCTTGTGGATTGACTGTATCACCAATAATAATAATAATCACCATTAATAATGAAACCACCATATATTTTCTATCTTTTTTTGGCTTTTAATAATATATTTAATTCTTATAATATCCCTGTAACTTACCTTGAGCAGATTGGAAAACTGCTTGTGTCTGGTTTAGATCTCCCTTCCCTGGAAACTTGAGGCAAAGCTTGAGGAAAGAAGGAGATTTCTCAGGGGTGTCTGAAAATCAAAATGTAGGCAGAAGTGAAACGGACTTTTATTTCGTTTATTGAGTGCACTGTCTTTCCTGGTAGCTTTATGTACCCTATGCTTATCTAGATGTTATGTGAAACAGTCCCAACTTTATCTCAAGACAGTCTCAAAGCTTTTATTTATGATTTTTTAACACCCTTGTTTAGTTAGGATTCACATTTAATCTATTAGGTAGTAACTTCATTGCCTGAATGGCCTTCTCATGATATTACTCGATCTTTTAATGACCACCCTTGGGATGGACTTGCACATGTTGTATTTCTCTAGACTAGGAGAACCTTGTTCCAGGCCAAATTGTTCCTCTGTATGAATCTGATAGAAGCACATACAGATATTCAGATTACATTAGGGGCATTCAATTCTGCTGGATTTTATTTTCTTCCAAAACTGTAGAACATCATTCACCTGTTTTCTTCACATCCTTTCATTACTTTGCACCTTCTTGAATATTTCCAACCTTGAATCACTTGAGCCATGTAGCTTCTCTCTTATCCAGGTTCCTAAATGGGACTGGTAAAAATCATAGAACCATGCAGATTGATGCCTCATGAATTTATGGTATCTAATCTTGGGCTTTTGGTAATAAGTTGTCATAGTGTGATAAATCTCAATCAGTTCCTTTTCCTTCCCCTCAGTGTCTATTCCAAAATTCTCTTATTCTTCTTAAGACTCTCATTTCCGGGGGTAGGGGGGATAAAAAAAAAATAAATGAAGGTTCTCAAGCATGAATACTTGTAACTTCCAGCCCCTTTAATAAAAACTTTTGTGTATTTATACCTATCCATATCTCCTAACTCCTGGTCTCTTAACTCCTTCTTATACTTTCCAGTCTCTTTATCTATGCTCCACCTCCTGTCCTTTCTTGTGTCCTTGACCTTGCTTTATCAGTTATCTTCCCTGTGTCTTCAGCATCTTTGTTGTTTCCATCCCCTTCGTACACGCACGTGTACATTTGTGTTAAGTCTATGTATACCTAAGTGGATCTTCTTCACCTTAAACTCCTTCATTTAACTTTAACTCTGACTCCTTTCAGAACAAACAAACATGATGTTTAAAAATCTGGCAGTAATTTTCTTCTCATCTTATTTTCTCCCAGGACTCTATTTTCATTCCTTCTTTCACTCGTCCATCTCATAACTGTAGGTGTTTTCACCTACCACCAGTATGCCGATGACTCACCGTATTGTGCTTCCAGAACACTCCCCTTGTTTTAAACTTTCATATCCAACTGCCTCTCCTCTGGACCATTCTGCAGTCACCTCAAACTCAACATGCCCCAATCAGCTTATCATCTGTCTGACTTCTCAATGTTCTTAGCTTTATGCATATATGATATCTTATATATTCATTTATTCAGCAAGTATTTATTGATTACATACTATGTATCAGGCACTGTTCTAGACACCGGGAACACAACATAAACAGAGCTAACAATTGTAGTGGATAATAATAGCTAACATCTGTTGAACTCATAATATTGGTCAATAATTTATTTATATTAACTGATTTTTGTAATAACCTATGAGGCAGATTCTATTATTCTTTTCATCTTACAGGTAAAGTAACTTGTCTAAGGTTATATGATAGTGGAGCAATAATTCAAACCTACAAAGTCTGACTTGGATCCTATACTCTTCCTTTATGCCAGCATTTCTCAACCTTGGCACTATTGTCTTTGGGCTGGACAGTTCTTGTGTGTGGCGGTGGGGGGCTTGTCCTGTGCATTGTAGGATATTAGCAGCATTATTATTATATTTTTAATTAATCTTTATTAGAGTATAGTTGCTTTAATGTTGTGTTAGTTTCTGCTGTACAGCAAAGTGAATCAGCTATATGTATACATATATCCCCTCTTTTTTTGGATTTCCTTCCCATTTAGGTCACCACAGAGCATTGAGTAGAATTCCCTGTGCTGTAGAGTAGGTTCTCATTAGTTATCTATTTTATACATGGTAGCGTATATATGTCAATCCCAATCTCCCAATTCATCCCACCCCCCTTCCCCCCCAGTAGCCATAGCAGCATTCTTGGCTTCTCCCTACTAAATAACCAGTAGCACTACCTCCCCTCCAGCTGTGCACCAAAAGTATCCCCAGGTGTTGCCAGATATTCCCTGGGGGGCAGTGTTGCTCTATACTGTACCTAGAACCTAGTGCTTCTGTTATAATACTGGTTGATTTCTGTTTTAAATTTTCTTTGTACTTGATGATGAGCTCCTTGAGGACCAAAGATCAAGTCTTTCTCTTTTTCAGCACTAAGCTGCAACCATGCAGGCCTGCCTCTTTTCCCTTGTGAGGTTAGCTTAAATTTAGCAAGTGCTTATTGAACCACCTACATTGTGCAGGCATGTTTTTAGTTTCTAGAGATAAAACAACAAAGGCAGACAATATCCATTCGTTATTTTAAAGGCCAGGACTTTCATTTTTTAGTACCTTTGTAGATCCTTAACCATGCCATTATTATGCATAAGACTTGCCAAATAAATGAATAAATGCATGAGTACATCTCAGTAATCCTCCTAGAATTACAATAAAAGTATTTTAACCAGCTTGGTGTCACTGGGCTGTGGAGTTAATTCTTCTGGTGTAGATTTGCGATTATCTATTTTTAGTGGCCACTCAGCGGCCTAATTTTAATAAAAAAGGTAGTGTTTTATTTACTCAATCAGATGTCTTTGTATTTCACCTCTACTCTGTGGCAGTTTTCTTTGGTCAGTAACTCTTGAACAAGAGGAGATTCAGTTGTCTTTACTTTGGATTGCTACCTTGTTTGAGGTAGAACAGAGAGCTTCTGGACTGTAGGAAAATAGATATTAATTTAATTGGAAGCCAAAACTGTACCATAAGAAGTAGAGCTATAAGGTCAGTCCTCTTTTAGGGGCCATACTGTTAATCATATAATCCCTTAAATATGTGTGTTCAGCCTTAAGGATATTAAAGTCATTGTGCTTCCTCTTCACTCACTGAGTTTTGTATTTGAAAGAATTGAAGACCAAGATGGCAAATCGTTTCCAAACAGGTTAAGTGTCATATCTATCACTTCAGTCATGGCCCTAGCAGTCCCTAGATCTCTTGCTCTGGTTACAGACTCATCTCCTGAGTCTTAGAGTTACACATAATCCTCAAATAACTGGTTTGTAAAATTAATGTGTCATAGTTGGAAGGAATCATGAAGGTCATTTAGTCCATCCACTGAATGGATTTAGTATCCCAGAGGTTTTCGATTTTCTTTTCTGAAGTAACACACAATAAGTGACATTTACTTGTGTAACACTTTGAAAACGTGGGGGCTGAGATATAACCCTGAAAATGTTATAGGAAGTAAAGTTCCTATAATAATGATATTGCTGTAAATCTCACAGCCTTTGGGAAATAGCTACTTAATGTTTGATTCAGCATAGCAAAGATAGGCTGTTGATCATGGTCAGTTCCAGGTATGCCAGTTGTGACTCTGTCCAGGTTACTCAAGAAATTTGGAATGCAAATGAATGAAAGTGATTTAATTATAGAACTGACTTTGAATCTGCTGTCACTTACGTTTTAAAAGTGAACAGCTTGTTGACTTTCATTGTTTTTTGATACAAATTATTTGTAATATTTAACCTCTCAACTGATGATAACAAGGTAGTACTAATTCCAGGAGGCTATTAGAGATTAGTAAAAATTTGTAATTTTTTTCCATCCGAGTTTACAGACTCCTGAATTCTAGTTCTGAGGTTAAGAACCTTTACAAAAGGGTTCAGGAAATTAGCCCAAGTAGGCCAGAGTAGGAACTTGGGGTGGGGGGAACCAATATACATAGATTTAGAATAGAGATACTGCCTAACAGGGTTTAGATCACAGACTTTGCACAGAAGAGAATCAGCAAAAGCAGGATAGGACATGTATGGGAGGGCAGACCCAGGAGAATTACAGGGAGGTGTACTGCAGTCAAACCCATCAATCAGAGCCTGAAGCATCCCCACCCAGATTCATTTATGTGAGTCTATAAATCCTCTTTATTGTTTAAGCCAGTTTCGGTTGGATTTTTGTATTATTTGTAAAGAACCAGAAGATTACTAATTTTGGTACATTGGCCCAGAAGAGAATAGCTATGTACTGTCAGCCAAATAGGAGCAGGGTATCCCTGGTATTGGTTACTCTAGAAAAAAGGCTAGAACAGTGGTACTCCAGAATCCTGGTACTCCAGAAGGATTCTGAGGAGATGCCTCATGAGTCACGTGGGGGTGGGGGAAGGGAAGGACAGGGATTTGGGTTTTCCACTCTTCTAATTTTTATTTTTAAGTAAAAAAATTTATCTCCATTTTTATCTGTTTTCTCTAATTTCCATATAATATGTAGTTTGAGGAAAGGGTGCTTTTTTTTAGAGGAGTTTGAAACACTAGGATAAACCTTCTGGGGACACTTTCTGCTGTTCTTTTGGCATGGAAGAACATACCTTCAAAATAACTCTGGGCGTATGACAGAGCATAATCAGGACTCAGATATTTCATACCTAGAAGATTATTATCTTTTCGAACAACAGCCATGCAAGGCAATTATTGCTACATTTAATAGGTGAGAAAGAGGTTAAATAACTTTCCTAAGGTCACATTGCTCCAGATTAGACAGGCTCAGGATTAGAACTCAGACCCATCTAACTCCATGTTTTTTCCCATTGTTCAACCTTGAGTCACTAGATCATTATAAGAGACCTTTAATTTTCGACATAGTAGAGTCGTATTTCTTATGTTCTATTGGGTCTGAGTTTAGAGACCAGAGGAAGGGAAAAGACATTGGAAGTTAGTGAGACTTAGCCAGATATGCTCTGAGTTGGGTGGTTATGTCTTTTCTTTCTGAAATAATTAAATTTATTTATTTATTTATTTATGGCTGTGTTGGGTCTTCATTGCTGCACGTGAGCTTTCTCTAGTTGCGGCGAGCGGGGGCTACTCTTCGTTGTGGTGCGTGGGCTTCTCAGTGTGGTGGCTTCTCTTGTTGTGGAGCATGGGCTCTAGGCACACGGGCTTCAGTAGTTGTGGCATGTGGGTTCAATAGTTGTGGCTCACGGGCTCTAGAGCGCAGGCTCAGTAGTTATGGCTCATGGGCTTAGTTGCTCCGCGGCATGTGGGATCTTCCCAGACCAGGGCTCAAACCCGTGTCCCATGCATTGGCAGTCAGATTCTCAACCACTGCGCCACTGGGGAAGCCCGTGTAGTTATGTCTTAAGAAGATAAGATTTTAAGAAGTACATAGTAGTCTTCATTATATAGGAATGATTTATAATATTAGAGGCTCATGGAGCTCAGGAGAACCTTAACTTTGTTGCATATAATGGAAAGACTCCCATGATATTTTAGAGTTTTTAAAATACAATTTAATACTAATAATTTATAATGACCTAGGAAAAGGTGATCTATTGCCATATTTAAACATCATGGTAAATGTAAGCCTCCTAAAGCTTGCCTGAAAATCCCAGTGAAGATCACTGCCTGAAATTACAGGATATGCGTGTTAAGAATGTGACTATATCACATTATTATTTACAGATATTTGAAATCAGTAATCACTTCTTAATTATTTACTTATTTATACACATATATGAAATATACATTTTCTTTTACACAGTGATATTTGATCATTTGGTTCTATGCATTTTTTCATTTCAAGATGACTCAAGGAGAACTGCATCTAGTGCTATAACGGAAACTGGCCCTCCTGCAATGCCAAGGTTACCTTCCTGCTGTCCCCAGCACTCGCCATGTGGAGGGTCGTCTCAGAGTCACCATGCGTTAGGACATCCACACACAAGTTGCTTTCAGCAGCATGGCCACCATTTTCAGCATCATCACCACCACCATCATACTCCCCACCCAGCTGTCCCAGTGTCTCCCTCCTTTGGTGATCCTACTTGCCCTGTGGAAAGACCTCCACAAGTACAGGCACCTTGTGGAGCAAATAGTAGTTCTGGTACCAGCTACCATGACCAGGTATGTGGAATTTGATGAGCTCATCTTGATTTTTTAAAATTGTGGTTCCTTCAGGAGAAAAAAAAAAACCCTAATGATAAAGTTTATATGCTAAATAAGTCATTCTTGTTGCCCCTGCAAGAGTGGCCTAACTTAATGATGTGTGATTTTTTTAAATTAAGTATTTAGGATTTTCTCATGTAAATTATTGCAACTAATTGAGGGGGCCAGGGATGTAGAAAATTGGACGTGATACTGATTTTTACTCTGGAATGTTTTTAGGTGTTTTTAGTTAAATGTAGGTGATCTAAACCTTTGGGATTTTATTTCAAACAAAGTGTTGAAACTGCAGTGTCAACCTAATTCATGAGAAATTCGGGAATTCTCCCAGTTTTTTTCTCCTCTACCCTACCTCCTATTCTGGAGCCTCCCTATAATCTCCACTCATCTAGAAATAAACAGCCGTCTCAGGTGCAAACCTGTGACATAGCTTCTCAGGAGCAGATGAGGTTTTTAGTTTGTGGGAAATTGAAATGTCAGCAAAAATTATAAGAAATTTTTTGCTAATTAAGTAAATTAGTTGATATTATTAGTGAGTGCTTGATATGTCAAATAATATTAAATTAATATTGGTGATCACTTGGAGTAAATAAAGTGAGGTGTTATGTGCTATTTTAACTTTTGCTCCGTCGTCTCTGTGTATAATTGTGACATAAACCTTGGTGGTGCATACTTTAAAAAGCAAAACATGTAATTTAAAACTGTAAGTGACACATGCTAAAAAATGTGCTAGAAAAAAGTCAAAAAGAAATTCAGAGCAGCTGCTTTACTGTACCCTCTGACCTTTCCTAAAGTACTTGCTTCATCTTTTAAATTTTTGCTGGTTATCTCTTCTGGTTCTGACAAATTAAAAGTAATTAAGAAAGTGGGGTGTTCCCTTAAGAAGAAAAAACTAGCTGCTGATACCAAAAGGAAATTTGAAAGGGTTTAGTAGGAAATATTATTAAAGAGATTTTAGATTATGTTTTGGTTCTGGTAACAGTTCGAAGTATTAACATCTATGGATTGTCTAGACCTGTTCTACCTCTTGGGAATGAGGAAGCAACCTGAGTGAGTTAATTAGAGGAAGAATCTCTTTTGTGTAAAATATAGATGTAACCTACTTACCTATATCTAAGTAGAGGTATTTGGACTGTACACAAAACTTGAGAATAATCAGCAGGATCAGGCATTCAGTGGTTATAATTGGTATGAAGGTAAACAAAGAATGAGGTTTTGGAAATATGAACGGTTTGAGATTGATGTAGCTATTTGTAGGACTCTGAAATTAGCCACACGCTCATGAGGTAGCCTCGTATAGTCTCCGTTTGAGACCTGTGTGGACACAGCAGGAAGTTGAGGAGAGGCAGACTGATCTGAGGATTTATAATTGTGTGGATGTGTTATGATTGAATGTCAGACTATAGATAGGCAGAGAAAGATTGGGGAGGATTAGGCTTGACGAGAGAAGTTGCTGTAATCACTTGACTCTGTACTCTACTACTCCTTCTGATATAGTTTTCTCTTTTGAGAGAATAGTTTAATTAGTGCTGTGCACTACTTATGAGCTGTGTAAAGTAATATTTGCCATTTCTGTGCCATTTTGCTTACCCTCCCTTTTCCTTCTAGAATAATAATTGAATGAACTGTTGGAATTGTGAGGAAGAGGGTTCTCTGTGTTGATTTTTCCCCTTTTCTTTTTATTCTCTACTTTTAACTTTACCCTCGGTTCCTTCTAGGAGGACCTTCACCCTACTTAACTCACTCTCTGGGAGTGTTCTTAATCACTGACTGGAGAAGAAGATAGGAAATTTGCTCACCTTCATAGTATGTTGATATTCCAGTCCATTTGCCAAATTTTAGCCTAAATAGGAAAATACGGAAAGGATTTGAACCATAAATAATAATTCACAATCTTAAAATACTACTCTTAAACTTTATTTATTCAAATTGGGAGCATATATTGTATTTGCCAACTCAAAAGAAAGAGCCCAGACATTTACTTAATTAATTGTAGACACATAATATAGAAGAGGAAAGTAGCTTTCTTTTCACCTTCCTACAGCTTCTCCTGTACCATCATCCTCCTTCCCTTTTAGTGTCCAGAGTTTCTCATGTTTCTGTTATCCTCTGAGCTGGGAGGCCATTGAAAGTACAAAGACAACTCTGTCTCTAAAAAATAATAATAATAAAATAAAATAAATTTTAAAAAAGTACAAAGACCACTATGGTTCTTCACTGGACTGGGTGACCTGGGCCTCTAATAAATGCATTACCCTAGCTTTCCTCACCTCTAGCCCCTCAGCTTTCAGTATTGAACAATTCCTGCATGTGATTCCATATATAACATCTTTATTTTCTTTAATCACATTTTAAAAATTACAGCTGTACTGAACACTAAGCAAAGACTTGTATTTAAACTACTTAAGAATATAAAGAAGCAATTCTGTTTCTGTAATCTGCTCTAGAGTAGAAGGTAAAGTGTTGTACTAAGGATTTTTCAAAGTGTTCAGGGGAAAAAGCTTAATTACTTTTGAGTAGAGATGGAATCTAGACTCTTTGATTTTCCAACTTGGTAAATGGGCCTTCCCTCAAATTATATTCCTAATAAAAGTAATCATGGTTTAATCTTTTTTTTTTTTTAAGCGAAAAAAGTTATGAGGAAAAGCTAGCTAATGGTTTAGCTTGAATAATCTTAGGCCCTTTGTTATCTTGGATAATGTTTGCACTATTAGTGTTTCAGTTGAATGCTTGCTGTGTACAGTTTAAAAACAGAACAAATTTTTACCTGGAGCCTTAAATGTTTTCAGTGGTATGATTATATGTTTTGTAAAGGAGTCCTAAATTACCAATCAGAATTTTGGGGTAAAGGAGGATATGGAAGTATGATTTAAAAATTTCTTTCTCTCTTAAAATCTAGATAATGGAAGAGAAACAGATCTCAAAATAATATATTAATTAACTTTTGTTCATCTTATATAGCATGAACTCATGCTTGATTATTTAAAATTGATTATAGATTTTAAGTGTATAAGCACTACAGTTTTTACAGTCCAAGATGCACACAGTATCTTCTTGGTACTCAGTAGGTCTTCACACTCAAAATTTTTACCAGTTTTAAATTCATAGATTCTATTTTTCTAGATTGCATTAGGAGTACTTTTGTAATATAAGTTGAAACAATGTTTTGACCACATTTTAGAAAGATAAAACATAGTTCCTCTTTATACAGCAGGCATTGCCAGTAGACCTGAGCAGCAGTGGTATCAGAAGTCATGGAAGTGGTGGTTTTCATGGAGCATCTGCCTTTGACCCCTGCTGTCCTGTTTCCTCTTCCCGAGCTGCAATCTTTGGCCACCAGGCTGCTGCTGCTGCCGCCCCGAGCCAGCCATTATCAGTAGATGGTTATGGATCCAGCGTGGTTGCACAGCCCCAGCCCCAGCCCCCTCCACAAGCCTCGCTGTCATCTTGCCGACATTACATGCCGCCTCCTTGTAAGTATGAATTTAACAGGCAAAGAGCTTAGAGGCACATAGATGAAGCATCGTCCTCTCCTCATGAAGTAACCTTTCAGTAATACTAGTTTATAAATTTTTAGTACCTCCTCGGCCTAAGAGTGGAATGTATTTTTTCCTATTTCATCCTCCCTTTACCTCACATACCCAAAACAGTCTTCTAAGGCAAAAAGGGCAGATGTTGTTGTAAAAGGTCTGGGAAAATAATAAAAAAGTATATTTTGACTGTTTGACATACTAACATTTACAGTTTAATTAATATCTATGAACTCGTACATTGAATGGCACCTTAGAGTCCTATAAAAGGAAATTTTAAGGAATTAGATTTATCCTTTAGGAGTAAAAGGAAATTTGAAAGTTTAGTAATAGGAAAGTAAACTTTGATTAATAATTCTGAAGCTTAACTGAGCCACAAGAGAAAATTCCTTGACAGAAAGCTTTGCCAGTTGCAGAAATGTTTCTGTACTCATTTGATGCAAGAAATTAAAATAGAATCAGACATGGCTTTTCTAAAGAAATTGAAATCTATGAGATACCGTAAGAAATGAGAAATACCCTTAGGCTGTGTAACATATATTTATTGCTCTGTTAAATCATAGGTTAATAATCAGATGGAAGCTTATTAAGTACTTTGATTTAAAATAAACACTGAAAATTCATGCCAGGGGTATACCAGAAAGTTGGCAAGGAAATTTGCTTTTGTTTTGATTACATACAAGGGATAATTTTCAGTTATATATCTTCTTAGATCTTTTCTTCCAGTCCTATAATTTTTAAAATCTGGGTCCTGCAGGCACAGCTGGAGTCAACCCAGAATTTGTACAGTGAAATCTGGTGATATATCACTTTTCAAGAATGCAACTTTAAAGTATAAGGTAGAAAAAAGGTTTTGAAATGAGTTAGTTTTTGCAAAGCATTGACCAGTGAGCAAATTCTGTGTGTGAACACTGGTATGATGTACAGGCTGTTCTGTAATACTTGCTGATATTCATCTTTAATTGATTATCTTTTACTGAGAACTCAAAATGTGTGGTTTTCTCCCCCTCCCCTTTAAAAATAATATACTGAAGCAATTTATGAGTGTATCCATTCATCTTTTATGTCCTAATAAAAAAAAATGTTTTAGACTTAAACTTGTTTTACTTTTATCGTAAAAGTAACTGGTGTACACCCTAAGAAATTCAAACTGCAGAATGATATAAAATGAGAAATTAAAAGCCCTTCTCCTTTCTTCTCACTAATGCTAATACCTCAGAGGTACCAACTGTTTATAGTGTATTATAAAACCTTTTGGAAATTTTCTTTCTCCACACATTATTATGACATCTCTTATTATGACATATCTCTCCTTTTAAAAAAAAATGGGATTATATTAAACATAGTATTTGCCTCTTGCTTTTTCATTTTTGATTTTTTTTAAATTCAGCAATACATCTAGATTTTTTCATATTAGCATATAAAAATCTAGCTCATTGTTTTTAATACCTTCATAATATTCCATTGTATATTAAATTAGTCCTCTGTTGATGGACATTTAAATTGTTTGTAGTTTTTTAGTCTATCTGTAGGGTAACTTCCTGGGAGTGAGATTGCTGGGTTAAAGTGACATGCTGAACTTTTAAGAAGCAAGATCAAGAACGTTTTTTTGTTTGTTTGTTTTTACTGGCAAGAACACATAAAATAGAGAAAAAGGGAAATGGTCTGTGGGAAGGCAGAATATGTCACCTTTATACAGTGGTTAGTAATTGTTTTGTTTAGATAAACAGTGTATTATAATGATGGCTGAATTTTTCACCATACACAAAAACTGGCAACTATGTGAGGTGATGGATATGTTAATTAAACTGATTGTGGTAATCATTTCATGTGGTATACATGTGTCAAATTATCGTATTATACACTTTGAATATATTGTTGTATTTGTTAATTATACGTCAGTAAGATTGAAAAAAATAAAATGATTAATGAAGAGTTAAATAATCTGATTGATTCCAAAACAAGACTTTAAAATTTTGTTATATTTGTGAATATTTTTACTTGTTTAATGATTATAGAAGTAGAAAACATTGATATGAAACTGGGAAAAATGCTCTAAATTTGAGGAAGGATAGTTAACAATGATAAAACTTAGTGACTTCCTTTTTGATGACCAAGGAGTACTGAGCTTTGTGACTTCTTAGCGTAAAGCATTGATTTGAAAATATAATTTTTAGAAAATCAGTTTAAAAATATGTCACAACTTACATTGAGCTTAGTGAAAGTTTCCTTTAAATATTGTGAATATTTAGTGACTATTTCCTTTAAATATTTCCTTTAAATAACAATACATACTAGCAAGGTTTCCTTTGAAGTATGGCTGAATGAGTCCATGGTTACCTAACTTTCACCACTGATGCATGAATCAAAGCAATTAAAAATTGAAGGCAGTCTTTCTGTAATGAAACTAGACAATAGCTGTAGCTCCATACCAGGCTACCAAGAAAAATCTTACAAATAAAATGAAATTAGAACTAAAATCCAAAGAGGAGACAAACTTATTTTTAGACCTCAAACAGATGCGCATCTCTTAGAGTAAGAGAGATACGTATTCCTCTGAGGGACCTTTCATCAGTCACTTTGCAACATAAAGATTCAGGATGAAGAAATGGGCGAAACCATCTTTCTAAAGGCTGATTTCCATGGCAAGTTCCTGGGTGTATTTGCCTTCTTCTTTTTATTTTATTTTATTTATTTTTATTTTATTTTTTTTGCGGTACGCGGGCCTCTCACTGTCGTGGCCTCTCGCGTTGCGGAGCACAGGCTCCGGACGCACAGGCTCAGTGGCCATAGCTCACGGGCCCAGCCGCTCCGCGGCATGTGGGATCTTCCCAGACCTGGGCACGAACCCGTGTCCCCTGTATCAGCAGGCGGACTCCCAACCACTGCGCCACCAGGGAAGCCCTTGCCTTCTTCTTAATGTAGCACCGGAAAAGTAGCATGGGGCAGGAGGAGAAGTGCACTAATGAAAGTATATGTTTGCAGTTGTGCCTAGGACTCACAAGTTGCTTTCCTCTTTGTAGTGCTCTATAACCAGTAAATGACAAAGGAAAATAAGATTTATGTATTTATAAGTATATAATTTATACATTTGATTATACAAAAGCAAAATACTTGAGTATGGCAGAGTAAAATTGACAGGAGACAATTTGGAAAAATGTTTATACTACCTTTTTATGACAAAGCTGGCATGTATAGAAGGAATACTTATAAATCAACAAGAAAAAGGTGAATAATAGGCTAAGAATATGAATAGATAATTCTGGGAAGAAATATAAGTGGTAAATAAATAATTTTTTTCTGGTTAGCATTTAAAAAATTTAGTGATAGTGTAATTAGGCAGGAACTCTCATGTACTGCTGATGGTAATTAATTATGTAAACTTTGGGAAGGGTGTTTTGTCAACCAGTATCTGAATTTAAATTATTCTCTCAGACTCAGAACTGCTTATAGGAATTTATGCTACAGAAACTCTCTGTGAGCAGTGTGTGTGTGTGTGTGTGTGTGTGTGTGTGTGTGTGTGCGTGCATGTGCACGTGCATGCGTGTACACACACGTGTACATGCATGTATGAAAGAGCACAAGGGAAATCATACAGATGTTTATTGCAGCTTTGGATTACTTCCAGTTTTTATCAGTGGCGATTTCTTCAATAAATTTTGGTGCATTCCTATAGTGGAATGCTGTGAAGCTGTGAATGAAGTAAAGCTATATATATTGACATGAGAAGATACCTATGATTACTCAAAGAAGAAAGCAAGATGCCAAACAGGACTAAGCAGACTCAAGCATTGATAAAGTATTCATAAAAATTAAATATGTGCTAATATGTCTGTAAAATATAATAGGAATGTATTATGCCAATATATGCTCAACTCTATGGTGCCTGTGCTTTTCTTACAGATGCTTCTTTGACAAGACCACTTCATCATCAAACCTCTGCCTGCCCCCACTCTCACGGAAACCCTCCTCCTCAGACTCAGCCTCCGCCTCAAGTGGATTATGTTATTCCTCATCCTGTACATGCTTTCCATTCTCAAATATCTTCTCATGCAACATCTCACCCCGTGGCACCTCCACCTCCAACGCATTTAGCCAGTACTGCTGCACCAGTCCCTCAGCATCTTCCTCCCACACACCAGCCAATTTCACACCATATTCCGGCCACTGCACCTACAGCACAGAGACTGCATCCTCATGAAGTGATGCAGAGGATGGAAGTTCAAAGAAGGAGAATGATGCAGCATCCAACGTATGTTTTATGTTTTTAAAAAAATAATCACACTTTATTCTTTCGCCTTCTATTTCCATTGGTCTTTAAACCTGTAAAGTCTTTAGAAGTGATGTAGCTATCCTCAATTAATAGTGATGTAACTTAATCCTCAGTTCACTGGGAAATTAATTCTTTACTAACCAGAATGTTCCTCCGTCTCATACTGAGTTGTAGGTGCTGACAAAAAAAATCTATATCAGGTTATTTAATAAAATCAAAGCCCTTTCAGGATATAACCCAAGATCATTTATTTTTGCAAACTAATCTCTTGTTTGTTTCTTCAGTAGTCCATACTAAAGATTAATGTTAAAATTGGTGATCCTGAGTAACAAGATGTAAAGTTATTAAAGATTGAATTTGATTTATTTTATGTTACCAACCAGAGGGAAGAAGGGTGTTAGTAGAAGTTTTCAACAGCTGACATTGAAAAACTAGTCTTATTAACTTAGTTTATTTATAAATTTAAATATTAAGATATTCCCCAAACATTATGAAAAGACTATAATTGAACTTTTTATTTTCTTTTGAAAATTCAGGATCTGATATTCTAATTTAGGGCAGCGTACTGTGTTGGTTTTATTCTGCCTGCCTGTTTTGGTAAATAAAGGCTTGCAGGAAAACAGCTACACTTGTTCATCTATGTATCCTCTGTAGCTTCTTTCACATTACAGAAACTAAGTTGAGTAGTTGCAACAGAGACCATGTGGCCTATAGAGCAAACAATATTAACTATTTGGCCCTTCAGAATGTTTGCAAAACTCTTGATCTAATCAATAATCTGGCACTTGTGTAACTTCTTTAGTTATATAATTTAAGGTTATATTCAGAATCTCTGGCTGTTTCTGCCACTCTAATATAGTGACCCTTTATATAGAAAATTGCCAATTTCATATTCATATCTTCCAGTGTCTAGAAAATTAAGATTAAACATGCAAAATCTGTAAATGTGTTCAAAACTAATAGTAAGAATTAGACTATAAAAAATGAATCCCTGGAACTGTTTTTTCTTAAGTGCCATTTGTTTAGAACTTTATGACCATTTTCATTTGTAAATTTGACAGACTTTAGACTAGAAAGAGAAAATATAATAAGCTGGGATGACAAAGTGTGAATAGAGGTAATGTCACTTCCCTGGATGTGTTGACGTGTGTTTGAAAAAAATGCACAAGGTTAAAATTTTTGTCTTAGAAGCTTTATCCATTAAAATGGATGAATATTATTACAGTATAAAGGTGAAGCAAAATAAAATAGTTTCCACTTTTCTGCTTTATATGTTTATATAAAATAACTTCTTTGTGCCTGTAGCATATGCTGGAGTATTAATTTTTAAAATTTTATTTTCATTTAGTTCTTATTATTCTATTTAAAATACTTGCTGTAAAGCAAGTATGCAAGATAATGTTAAAACTGCCTTTTTCCTTGGGTGATATTCAGATTAGAGGCATTGTAATAAATGAGCAGTGAGAATTTGTGGGATTATGGTTTCTTGATTTATTATTAATCATTAAATTATTTTATATTACATTTTTATAATTTATAGAATTAATTTCAAGACTAATCTATAGATGTTTATAATATTAATACTATATTATTTTTTCTACACTAAGAAATAACCAATTATTCAATTATTTCCAGTGGTCTTTTTGTGTTCTGTGTTTCCAGGCGGGCACATGAACGCCCCCCACCCCATCCACATAGGATGCACCCAAACTATGGTCATGGGCATCATATTCATGTGCCTCAGACTATGTCCTCACATCCTCGACAGGCTCCAGAGAGATCTGCCTGGTCAGTATCTTGTTTATTTCAAAGCTATGCTCAGTTTCTTGTGGTGGAAACCTGGAAGAGATACTTTGTAGTGGAATGCCTAGAGAAGGGTAGTGTGGAGAAACTGAATTCCAGGTTATCTGTGAAGCACTGTCTCTGGGTGAGTCCTAAGAGACCTGGAGAGGAAAGAGTAGCAGCTTGAGTTCTGGGGTACGGAGCGTGTCAAACAGGAGTAGAGCTTTTTGTTGTTGTTGTTTTTCAGGGATCTACCATCAAAAGTTAACTCCCTAAACTTTTCATAACTTCTTTATCCACCGCCCCCCACCTTTGTACTCACATTTGCTGTACCACCTTTAACCCCTGCTGTTGACAGGGGAAATCCAGCCAGCATCCTCTAGGCTTGTGTTCTTTCCTAGAGAAATGGAAGTAGATTTGCATTAATTTTCTTTCTGGATCTGTTGTCTGTAGGCAGTCATTGAGATCTTGATCCACAATGACTTTTGAGACAAAACATAAAATGAGAATAAATAAATGAAGATTTGGCATTTACCAAATTTTACTCTTTCTAAAATTTTGTTTACCCTTGCTTTATAAGGTAATTGTCCTTGATGCCAACAATCCAGAGGCACTATCCAACAAACGGAAGACCTGGGAGCACATTCATATAAACCAAAAAAGTAAACTCTATTCTATATGCTCCTCAAGAAGAATCAGACTTTTAGATTGGAAGGAACCTTAGGGGCCATCCATTATATTTCCTTCCTTTGTGAGATACGAAGCTGAATGCACATGCTTTGCTCCTCATGCTCACAAAATTGGATCTTCGCATTTTAATTCGTAAAATGAATTTGAAATTGTTAGTTATATCCTTTGGGCTAAATTATCTTTTTTTCTCAGCTAAGTAAGATAAGAATCTTCAGATTACTTTAAAAAATGTAAACATAATCCCCCGTTTCTGTTGATAATAAAGATACTGTAAGGATGTCTAAAGTTTAAACTGTTCTCTTTTGTCAGGGAACTGGGAATTGAAGCTGGAGTGACTGCAGCTACTTATACACCTGGAGCATTGCATCCTCACTTGGCGCATTACCATGCACCACCTCGACTTCATCATTTGCAATTAGGAGCTCTTCCTTTAATGGTAAAATAGGAACATTTCAAAATTCTGACATAGTTGCCTTCGAAAACTGTTCTTCCTTTTCTAAATTAAATATTTTATTGGAAATATTTTTTTTTTTTTTTTTTTTGTGGTATGCGGGCCTCCCTCTGCTGTGGCCTCTCCCGTTGCAGAGGACAGGCTCCGGACGCGCAGGCTCAGCGGCCATGGCTCACGGGCCCAGCCGCTCCGCGGCATGTGGGATCCTCCCAGACTGGGGCGCGAACCCGGTTCCCCTGCATCGGCAGGCGGACGCGCAACCACTGCGCCACCAGGGAAGCCCTGGAAATATTTTTAATGTATTAGTTGTTAATAGGTGTTTCAGTAGAAGTTGAGAATTATTATTATTAGATTAAAACTATGCTATAAGAAGGTATTAGATATATTAAAATATGTGTTTGTATTTGCATTGTAAAATATACTCTTCTTAATGTAAAAAGTGACAGATTTTTTTCTTTTTATGTGAAGATGACAATCTTGATCCACTCTCCCTAGGACATGTGCTTTATTTTGTTGTAAGTGGTAATGGGTCTGTTCTAATGCATTCATACTTTATTTTCTGATCAGCAGGACTGTATTAATTCTCTGTATCTGATTTGAACAGATTCAGATTTTGTTGATCCATTTTGAGTTCTAAAGAACAAATTCTGCAAAAATTGAGTTTGCTCTTCACATAATACATATTGTGTGGTACAGAGAAGTGAGTAGTTTTGTCTTGTAGGGGTAGAGGCACTGCAGAGAAGGTTGCCAAGACACTTTATTATACATGCAACTTCTAAGCAGGCTTTGGAAGAATTGAGAATGGTACTCTTACAGTGGCTACAGCATGTAAAGAGCTTTCAAATAGCATAAGCACAAGGAAATCCAAGTAAGTTGGTATTTCTAGATCTTAGGGGTGAGGGTCATTCAGCAATGAAATATCTGCCCTGCTAAGAAACTAGGACTCAGGAACCACTGAAAGGGGAATGTCTTGATCATATTTATGTTGTTAGAGTGATTTAATCATATTGTAGTTAAATAGATCCCCTCTTTAGTTGTGTGTAAAATAGATTTCATGGTAGGAGAAGGATAGTGGTTAGGACATTATAGTAGAAGAGATAAAAGTTGGTGAATGCCTGAACAAGGTCAGTGGCAGTTGACATAAAAATGATGGGATACGTTTGAGTAATATTTAGGATGACTCCCAGATTTCTAGCTTTGGTTATTAGGTATATGGTGTTGCCATTCACTAAGTTGGAGAATATTAGATGAGGGTTTAAGGAAGGGGTTAGGTGAGTTAGGTTTTGGACATATTGAATCTGAGATAATATGTGTATCAAGGTGGGATGTCCAGTAGGAGGTTAGGTTTATGGTCTGGATCTCCAAACAATAAACTGGTATCTGAGTTAAAGATGGGTTGTGATCTGTCAATGTACAATATATATGTGTCACATATCTGTCATATTACATGAATCCACGGATGAGGATTAGATTTCCAGGAAAATCTAATTTAATCTTATTTGTCAGACTGACAAGAGATTGAAAAAAAACCTTGGAGAATAATAATACTATATTTAAATGATAATACTGTACTTCAAACAAAGAATTCCAAGAATTGGCTAGAGAAGTTGAGGAGAAATAAATTTAGAATTATGTCAAAATAATATGGTCAGTAACGTTTCATCACAAAAAAGTAAAGTTTGAAAAATGTTGAATGCATTTGGCATGGGAGTGGTTATTGGCGGCTTTTGTCAGAGTGATTTCAGTAGTGGTGAGGGATAGAGATGGGGTGCCTCTTAGATTACAGTAGGGAAGGTTAAAAAATGTGGAGACTGTGAATATAAACTACTTGCTTTATAAACTTGGCTGTGAAGGGAAAGTGGGAAATAGGGTTGGCATTTGTTCCAGGATTAAAGAGGTAATTTAGGTTTGGAGAAACTTGAAGGTAATTTTAGGTTTAGGACAGAACAACATTAACATTAGGGAGGGCTTGTTTGAAGATGTTGAGGAAAGGGGTGGGTAGCAGTTAATTAAGGATGACCCAGGGTCGGGGAATAGGAGAAGAGGGGAGCAGGTGATAGAGCTTACCTTTGAGTAGGAGAAAGAGGAAGCTTATCCCTAAAAGCTAGAGAAAGGAGGCTAGGGAGGGTTACAGGAGAAGTGCAGGTTTAAGTAATTTGGAAGGCAGAAGTTCCTTTCTGATTTTTTTCATTTTCCTTGGAGATGTGTAGGAAGTTAGATTATCTGCTTAAAGCTGGGTACTATTGATCTTGATTATGAGGAAAATTGCAGATATTTAAATACTAGGCTATTTGAAGGGTAAAAGTTATTGCTTATTTTAAATTATTTTCCATGTGTGAATTGTCTTTTAAAGCTGTAAAACCTGCTAGAAGTATGTTACGATTCAGCGGAAGCTGATTAAAAAATAATTTTGGAGATTTATTTATAAAAATGGAAGAATGGTGCTCTGTCTCAGAATCTCCCTTTCGTAACACTACGGTCAACTCTTGTTATTCATGGTAGTTATGTTGTGTAGATTTGCTGTGAACGCTGACTAAGCAGATATTGAACTATTGGGGTGGCCAAAAAGTTCGTTTGGGGTTTTCTGTAACATTGTATGGAAAAACCCAAACGAACTTTTTGGCCAACCCAATATTATTCCTAAGGGTAAATACAGCCCTAGGTTATTGCAAGCTTCTAGTCACAACAACCAATCAATGCATCACCTTGTTTTAATGTGTTTTTCTGTTTAGAGACACCTTATTTGACATATACTGTTGATTCATTAACATTGATCTCATGGCCAACAACACCATAACTCATGCCTGAATGAAGCTTATGTACACATATTTTCTGCATAAAGCACATCACAACCTTCTTGCACTTAGGAATACTAGCCAGCAATTAAGCATTTTGTTTGGGAGCCATTTTAAACAATAAAATGATCTATAAATAGCACAAAAATGTGAAAAATTTTGCACTAAGTAGATTGCAAAAAAGACACTTGTTTACAGTGTAAGAGCTGAAACAACTAGGCAGGGTCTTCTTCCTCTAGGCTGGGAACACATATTGGGCAAGTCAAATTTTTTGCTGCTCTGTGCAGGTCCATGAATGACTGTGAGAGCATGACTTTTGATTTTGGAGTTACAAATAAATTCTCTTAAGTAGGTGAGTTCACAACAAAGACATCCATGAATAATGAGGATTGACTATGCCTAACAAAAAAATTAGAAAACACTGTTAAAACTTTCACTAACAGAGCCAAACCAGAAAAGGAGCCAAGGGTACCTTTGACTATTTGGGAGTTAGAGGAAGGGAAGTAAAACTTTTATGTTGAAGTTGAGTTTTGTGCATTTCTGTTTCTTAATACTGTTCAATAAAGCTCTCTGAAATTGATCAGATCTTATAAAATTTTAGCCTTTATACGTTTAGGCTACTAAGAATATCATTCTTAGGTTTGAGTATTTTCTACTTAGGATTCTTTGTGCAAAATAAATCAAGTAGAAGAGAATTGTTATCTCGTGGAACTGCTGTTTCCTTTTTTTTTTTTGCTTCTGATGATGGTTTGAGTTATTATAAAAGAGATCATTTTTGAAGAGGAACCTGTTAACAGAATGCTTTTTTGGAGCTATATATACTTATTGAAGTTGATTTTTGTGAGAAGCTGGATGAGAGAATTGAGTGTCTGTGGTAGCAGCAAAACTTGAGCCTATTCTTAATTGATTTAGCCTATCTCTTCTAATAAAATAGGTTCCTGACATGGCAGGCTATCCTCACATTCGTTACATTTCATCAGGCTTGGATGGAACATCATTCAGAGGTCCTTTCAGGGGCAATTTTGAGGTATGTAATAAAATTAATGAAGATATTTGCCACAGTATCTGTAATGCACAGAGAGAATATATGTAATATTAATATTTACAACTGTATAGGATTGCTGCAGTGGCTGGGGATAAGAAAGCAATAAAATACCTGAATTTCTGATATTGCTTCTAGGGATTATTATAGAAAGGTTTATAAGTGATATTAATTTTAGTGTCAGAAATTACCCAAGTATTTGAAGAAGAGTAAATGAAAATAATACAGAAGAATGTAGAAATTTATTGAATTAATATAAATATCAAATAAAGAACCATACTATTAAATGTGGGAGAAAAACCTTAATGCTTTTTTAAAAAAATAAATGTAGTAGACTTACGTGCTTTATTGAACCCATGTGATGTTTGTAATACATTAGAACTGAGCAGTAACATTTTCTATATAAATCTACCCTTTGCAATATATCTTGGAAATCAGTACTATCATTTTTTGGACCAATTCATTGTTTTCGATAGCTCTCATATTCTACTGTGTGGATGAATATAATTTAACCATTCTCCTAGAAAATCATTTAGGTTTTTCTAATATTTTCCTAGTACAATCGATGCCTAATGCTTTTTGACTAAGCTTATTTAATTTTTAGAGAAGCATTGCTGTAGAAAAATAAACCTAAGTAATTCAGTTTTTCGCTAAATATCGTTTGAATTTTCAGGAAGAACAAGTCATTTGAATATGATGTAAAGTTTTTTTTTTTTTAATTTATTTATTTTTGGCTGCGTTGGGTCTTCATCGTGGTGCGCAGGCTTTCTCTAGTTGCAGAGAGCGGGGGCTACTCTTCGTTGTGGAGCACGGTCTCTAGGGCACACAGGCTTCAGTAGTTGGCGGCACACGGGCTTAGTTGCTCCGCGGCATGTGGGATCTTCCCGGACCGGGGCTCGGACCCCTGTCCCCTGCATTGGCAGGCGGATTCTTAACCACTGCACCACCAGGGAAGTCCCTGATGTAAAGTTTTGTTTCTTCATGTCAGTTTGGAAGTTGGAGTCATTGGGACTTAGAACTATTGTTTGACTTGTTTCCCTATTTTACTACAATGATTTCATCTTCAACATGCATGCATACATGCTTACTGACGTACATAGTACCATGTGGTATTATGTTGCCCTAGTCTGCAAGGATAACTTTGCCATACCACTTCAGTTGGCTGAGAAAAGAATTATAAACAGTCATTTGCCTTACTGTATATATGGCTTTTTGAATACTCTATTTACATTGCAGGTTTATAAATATGGAACTTTATTGCTTTTACAGTATTGACAGTGCTGTTCAAGGAATAATCATCCTGACTTTTAATACTAGTTATTCTTCACCTTCAGGAACTTATTCACTTGGAAGAAAGACTAGGAAATGTCAATCGTGGAGCATCCCAGGGGACAATTGAAAGATGTACATATCCACATAAATACAAAAAAGTAAGAATTTATTTTATGAAACATCTACATTATTATTGAAATGCATAACATTTAATATTATGGACTTCCTTTGAGTTTGTGGAGTCTAGCAACTACATTTTTTATTATTAAAACAATACATGCATATGGTTAAAAAAATTAGAAGTATAAAAATATATACTCCGAAGTCTGTTACCCTACTGATGCTAGTTTTCCTTCCCAGAAGAAAAATCATGCTTAAAGATTTCTTAGGTATTCTTCCACATATTTTTAATAATATGCATATGTATATATTTTTCTTTCACTTTTAAAAATAAAGAGGATAATATACACACATTTTTGCACATTTTCTTTTCATTCTATATCAGCACCTACAGATGATCCATATTCTTTTTAATTGCTTATGCAGAATTCCATCATACACTAGTACCATAATTTAACTGTCAGTTATTTTGATGGACATTTAATTGACCTACATTTCTTATATTCTACCCTTATATTCCTTATGTAGTATTACATCTAGAAGTTATGGACTAGGCATGTTAAATAAATTTCTTTCAACAGACAACAATGTTCTATGCTATAGAGACTAATAAAGTATGAAATTTCTGTTTATTGTATTTTTCATCCTTTTTGTAAGAGTATTAATGAGTTATTACCATTAAAGTCCTTTCAACTGTTTAAGCTAAATACTATAATTAGCATTAATTTTTTGAATGTTATTTGAAATATTCATTAGTAAAATAAAGTTTATTTGGCTGTGCTCATGATAGGACAAAAATAGTATATAGTATTCTAATTGTGGATTAAAAATGATAAATTTCAAACTAATGAATTTCTGTTACTTTTAATTTTGCTTTTGATGCTGATTATTTAAGGGTCTTACAAGAACACTTAGTTGATAATAGTCACTTAATTCATCCTTTAATTCATAACAGTTTTACCTGGGAAATAAGTTGTGGGTGAATGTGTGGTTTTGTTTTGTTTTGTTTTTCAAATAAACACAGACTTTACTCAGTTGTTCAATAATGTCATCTCTACTAATAAGGTAACAACTGATTGGTTCTCACAGAGGAAACTGCACTGCAAACAAGATGGGGAAGAAGGGACTGAGGAAGACACAGAGGAAAAATGTACTATCTGTTTGTCTATTTTAGAGGAAGGTGAAGATGTGAGGTAACTAGACACTAATTATCTAAAATCCATTGTCAAAACTGTACAAGATTTTATTTGAAAGTAGACCAGAACCCAAATAAAGATTACTCCTGGCATACCCTGTTACCAGTCTCTGACATGTAGAATTGCCTTCTTATAGTGAGTGGAAGAGTAAAAAAGATTAAAGTCTCTGTATTAACAGCAAAGGGTGTGGATGGGAAATATACTACCTGTTTTGGGGCCACACCAAGACTTGGCCAGGGAAATTTTGTGGTCAAAATTGTCTTCTTTAAATCTTGCAGGAAGGAGAATTTGAGAGGTGAGAGGCTTTGGAGGCCAAGACAAATATATTAATGTATTCTCCAGAGCTTAAAGAGGGGGATCCAGATTAGCTCCATGCAGTTTGTTTTACAGCATCTTTTATAAAGTAATCTTGTTCTAAAATTTCCTCTTAGTTTGTAGACTGTTTTCTTCTTGCAACTTTGTGATTTAGGAAATGTTATTATGCTAACCAAATACTAATATTAAACTTCTCTTTTTATAATCTCTTAAGTTAATTGTTTTGTTCCTATTCTGGTTTTTTTCTAATGTAACATAATCCCATATGAAACAAGTTCTATAACATATATAAAAACTGTATCGTAGTTTTGTTGCCCTAGTTTATAAGGAAAACTTTATCGTATTTCTTCAGTTGGCTAGGAGAGAGAAAAAATGTTATAAAAAGTTGTCTACTATACCACATATAAGGTTATTTGAACACTGTATTTCCAGTGAAGATTTATAAATATGGATGATAATTGTTTTTACAATATTGACAATACTGTGCAAGGAATAATTGGAACACCTCTTTTTAGCTATTTTTACAAAATATTAGGAAGTCTGAAATGTATGACAACTCTTAACGGGGGTGGAAGTTGAAATGGACACTTAAGTCAGTAACTTTTATCCTACTGTTACACTTAGATTTAACATTACCCTGTTATTGCATGGAAGCTTTCTTTATTTCTCAATTTCCAATTGGTAGTGTAGTGTACTAAAGTAAACGTCTCTTTTTAACCTACTTTTAAAAGAGTAGCATAGAATTAAGTGGATATAACATGAAAACAATATTATTAACCTTTAATCAATCAAGTACTTAAATTTAATGTGTAAAGATCCTGTAGACAGAAAATAATATTGCATATTAAGACATTCCTTAATCAGTATGATATGGCTGCTGTATATTTACAACATAAGTTCTAAGGTTTTTGAGAGAGAATTAAAGAGATTTTTTTGAAAGTGCTTCACAAATACAATGATTTGATATTAAAAAATGTACTTACAGTATTATGTTACAGGAAACATATTGCCAACTCCAGTGCATTGGCAGCTCATGTAGAGAGGCAAAGCTGGAATAATTGCTAATGTAATTGTTGTTCTTAAAATTCTTGAGATTTTACATAATTTGATTCCATACCTGTGACAGTTAATTATCTTGGTCATTTATACATTATATTGCCCAGAGTATTAATTTAATGTAGGTGTAACTCTTGAGTACGGAGGGGTGTTTTTTTTTGTTTGTTTTTTTTAGCAGAAGAGAAAAATGTTTAGTAACTTCAGAACATTACTGAATTATTACATGTATCATTTGTTTAAAAATAAATGCCACTACACTTGTCATAAAATTAATTTTTGCTTTTTGTTTTGTTTGCCTATAATAGACGCCTTCCCTGTATGCACCTTTTCCACCAAGTGTGTGTTGACCAGTGGTTGATTACCAATAAGAAGTGCCCCATATGCAGAGTGGACATTGAGGCCCAGCTGCCAAGTGAAAGTTGACACCATGTTTCAGAACTCTTACCCTCCCTCTCATTCCCACCCTCCTGGTACTGCAGTCTACCAAAGATGGCATGACTTACCTGCGCAGATTTGGAAGCCGTGAACTTAGAGTGCTGGCTCTGCTATATGGTACAACTAATGCTAGACCTACAGTTTATGTATACAGTTGATTTTGATGTATTTATAAAAGCTTTTTTTTTTTCTAGATTTGACATTTTTCCTGTATCATTTTACTGTATTTTTGCATGGTTCCTTGTATTGCATTTCTTTGCACATATTATGGGCTTGTGACCCTAAACTTGCAGGCAAGATTAGCTGCTTTAGTAAGTAGAATTTCGTGGTCTTTTTGTTTTTTACATAGTACCAGGTCTTGAGAATTATGAATTTTTTTTATCCATTACTAACGTTTAATTTAATCAATCATGTACTTTAGTTTAATGTATAAAGATCCTCTAGAAAATGATAATATTGTGTATTAAGACATTCCTTAATTAGGACAAAATGGCTGCTGTATATTTACAATATGGAGTTCTGAGTTAAATACCATTCTTGATACTGGGAACAGAATACAAACCATTTTCAATCAGATGCAGGTGGTATTCACATCACCAGAGTGATCAATAGAAATTTTCTTGGTGTATCCTTTTCCTTTCAGCACAATGCAGATAGAGTTGAATATTGATATCATACATTTAGACTGCTGTTCTGATTGTATTTATCTTTATCCTACATCGTTTAGAACTTTATTTCCCAGATTCAATTTTTGCTGCTGTGAAACAGCTCTGATGAACACTAAATAGTAATTTCAATTAGCTGGATTGTACATACTTGCAGATTTAACAAAATTTTAGGGAAATTGGAGAAGACATGTAGAATTTTGTTCAGTCTTCTGCTAAGCACGTATATTAAAGATATCTGCTTACATTGATTTTTGTAAACACATTTAGTCAGGATTTAGATTTGCAGTCATCGGCAGGTATCTGTGCATTCATAGAACTTCTAAAGGTCCCAGGATCACTTTTAAAGGGATTTTTATTAGTTTAAAGATAAATAAAGTCAGCTGAATCTACATGTCTCTTGTTTTATTTCTCTTTAAACTTGAAAACAGTAAATCTGCATATACTGTGAGGCACAAATTATACTGTCAACCTACTGTTGCTCTGGTTTTAGACTCCCACTTCATACATTACCAAGAGTCGATCACTGATTTAAAAATTTTAATTTCTATAGTTAAGATTTACTGCATAATATAGAATATTAAAGTTAAGTTAATGTACTAACATTTCTCCTTTGGAGAAAGTTTTAATCCACTTAAGGATGTGTATTATCAAGATACTTTCATATACAGGATAGCCTAATTTTATTTGTCTAAATATGCTTAATATGCCCCAGATTGCAAATGCATCAGTCAGTAACATCACTGTCTGTATGTGGAAGACATGTTCCCATGGATCATATGTGAAGATGTCGATAAGCTTGCATTAAGCCACCTGCTTTGTAAGTGGATTGATTAATAAATAACTTATATTTCTATTGTCTTTGTGTTTCATAATTCATTTTTATAAAACTGTTTACACTGAACATCTTGGAATTCAAAACAGTGATCTCACTCAAGTTGACACTTGCATAATTTGATGTTTGTATTCATTCAGTTATGGCTACTTGCCCTTGTTTTGTATTAGTAAATGTTACACCGTAGTAATTGTCAGTATCAGCGCGCTTCAACATAGTATGTGTAGAGATGGAGGATGGACTATGGTTTACAAATTTGGATATAAAATAATATATTTAAAAAGAATATTAGGGACTTCTGGTGGTGCAGTGGTTAAGAATCAGCCTGCCATTGCAGGGGACACGGGTTCGATCCCTGGTCTGGGAAGATCCCACATGCCGACGGGCAACTAAGCCCATGCGCCACAACTACTGAGTCTGTACTCTAGAGCCCACGAGCCACAACTACTGAGCCCACGTGCTGCAATTACTGAAGCCCGTGCGCCTAGAGCCCGTGCTCCGCAACAAGAGAAGCCACCTCAATGAGAAGCCCGCGCACTGCAACGAAGACCCAATGCAGCAAAAAAAAAACATTATAATAATTTAAAAATTAAAAAAAAAAACTGGATGATTAAGCTGCAGTTGTAGAAGGGTTGTGGGAGGAGTGGCAAGACAGAATGAGAGAGAGAAAAAGAGAGAGAGAGACTTTGTTTGCCATCTTACTGGGGACAAGAGCTAGTAGCCTGTCTTCAGGTAGCCTGTGATGGATGTAGGACTTTACCACTGGAAAACCCAGGGTCTGTGCCAAGGGGTAAGATGGGGAGAATTCTATACAATGGAGTCCTCTTGATGCTCCCCCAAACACAAATACAGATAGATTTCTCTCTTTTTTTAATATTATATCAGATTTAGATGCACAACTACCTATTGACCTGTTTAATGATTGCTATTGATTTTTTTAAAATCTAAAGTATCATTACTTTAAAATTTATTTTATGCAAGTATTTGTAGCATATACCTGAATTGTTAATGCAGGAGCTTCTTAAGCTACTGCAATTAATTCCAAAAAAAATGTGATTAGTAATGAACCAAGTGAGAAAGAAAATAATTTTTAGTATTTTAACCTTCTGTGCTTTGTTTTGGTGTCTTCCATATCCTGCTACATCTTATGTCAAAACGAAAATTTCAGTGATAGCTATCCAAATACTTTAAAACTCTTTTGTCAGCAAATCCTTGCGTTCATCGTTGTAAATATGCAAGTGATAAACTGATATTTGAAACATTTTTTTAATCTGGTGATTTTCTTTAAGCTGCTAGCACATTTCATCATTTGAACCATAACTATTTGACAGACAGAAAACTAGCTCTGTTTTAAAAATGCTATTTGTAATACAAATTAAAATGTAAACTCTGTAGACATTTTATTATTTTTCATAAATGGGAATAGCTTAATTTTGTAGAAAATGCATCCTGAATTTTTTTTAACATCTTTATTGGAGTATAATTGCTTTACAATGGTGTGTTAGTTTCTGCTTTATAACAAAGTGAATCAGTTATACATATACATATGTCCCCATATCTCTGATTTTTAAAAAATTTTTATTTTATATTGGAGTATAGTTGATTTACAATGTTGTGTTAGTTTCAGGTGTACAGCGGAGTGATTCAGTTATACATAGACATGGATCTATTCTTTTTCAAATTCTTTTCCCATTTTGGTTATTACTGCATCCTGATTTTTTTAAAATTAATTAGTTTATTTTTGGCTGCGTTGGGTCTTCATTGCTATGCGCGGGCTTTCTTTAGTTGCTGCGAGCGGGGGCTACTCTTTGCTGCGGTGCGCGGGCTTCTCGTTGCAGAACATGAGCTCTAGGAGCGTGGGCTTCAGAAGTTGTGGCACTCGGGCTTCAGTAGTTGTGGCTCGCGGGCTCTAGAGTGCAGGCTTAGTTGTGGCGCACGGGCTTAGCTGCTCCGCGGCACATGGAACCTTCCCGGACCAGGGCTCGAACCCGTGTCCCCTGCATTGGCAGGCGGGTTCTTAACCACTGCGCCACCGGGGAAGCCCTGCATCCTGATTTCTAATTTAACTTCCAAAACCTCTGGGAACAGTAAATTTTCTTGCTTATTCTAGACTTGACATGTCACAGTATTGGATATAGCAATATTGAAATATTTTCTCTCAGATATAGATTTCATTCATTTCCTTGAATTAAGAGTTATGTCCAAAACAGCTATTTCTTTCTAAGAAAAATAAATGTTACCACTTTTGTGGTTGGGCCTGCTGGACCTTCTCTCTCCTCTGTATTCTATACAGATTCACAGGCCACACAGTTGATCTTTTGGAATTTTGAAAAGAATATAGTCTTTGGTGTCAGACAGACTTGGGCTTAGAATTGTGTAACTCTAAAAAACTTAAGCTTTCTGAGCTTCATCTTTCTTATCTGTAACAGAAATAGTTTTTTATTAGAATTAAATGAGATGAGTGTAAAGAGCTTTGCATAGGACATACTTAAGAAGATACGTTCTCCCAGTGCTTGCCCCATCCCACTTTAGATTAAAATTAGATGAGTGTAAAGAGCTTTGCATAGGACATACTTAAGAAGATACGTTCTCCCAGTGCTTGCCCCATCCCACCCCACTGCCCACCCTATCCCACCCCACTGCCCAAATACCCTTGCCCTTGCTGACAAATGGTAGCATAGCAAGATGCTGAACCAAAGATCAGTGTTTGCTGTAATCTTTACTCTTACTGAGTCCAAGCAACTGATTACTAGATAAGAATGAACAATCCTCTTCAGCCCTTCAAATTTTTCTTCTACCAGAGGAATGGAAGATTTCCAGCACATGTTCCTTTGCTTTGAAGTCACATCAGGCACATAGTTACCCATAAAAACCGTCCAATGCTGTGTTTTAGGCAGCTGCTGCCAATAGATCAGACTTGGCACAGGATGTGAAACCATTTGCCTCTGAGCTAAAAGAAAATATTACAGAGAGATTAACAGCTAGAATTTCTCGATCTCTCCTAATTTTCCTTCCCATCAAATTGTGTTATGCAGGGATCTGGTGCCCATTAAGGATTAATTAAGCACACTGCTGAGCTGCCTATGTTATTGTTTTAGCTGCTTCTAGGCTTATTCTTAGAGAGACCAAGAGTGTGTGGAAGGTGTAGGTTGCCAGGAGAAGCTTTTGATTAGCCCAAAGAAATTGCATGTCTCCTTTAATCCTTTATCATCACTACCGAGAATGGTTAGATTCACTAAATACTAATTTTCATTGTGTGCTACGCTGAGTCAGTTTTGCTTTAGGTGGTGATATACAGTATGTGTGCAGGGTCGGCGGTGGGGGGGGGCTTTGGAGAGTAAACTTCTACAGATTGTTACTGATATGTTGTGTTACAGAAAGGAAGAGTTTGGCTTCTGCCATTGCCTGTGTAGCTGGTAGCACAGCTCAAGATACTCAGATTTCCAATCTGGCCCATAATATGGCATGCTCCAAACCTGTTATCCTAAGGATTCTGTTTTTTAGATTCTCACGAAGAGTTTTTCACAGGGAATTGGAAGAGATATGGTAAGTCTTCCAGCCTGGCTTTAAAAAGGAATGGATATCTTTATTGAACTGCTATCTAGACTACTGTACTGTTAGTATTTGCTCAGAGAATAAGCTATGGTGTACCTGGGTTCCTAGAACTTTGTTGTTAGCCACACACACCCCAAACCCCAAAGGTTTGTATTACCTATCTATTGTTTGGTGACCCTAAAACTTAGTGGCTTAAACATCAAACATCTTAGTTTCTGTGGGTCAGGAATTTGGGAGCAGCTTAGCTTGGTGCTTCTGGCTCAGGGAGTCTCATGAAGTTACAGTCAAGGTGATAGCTGGGGCTGCAGTCATCTGACATCATTACTGGGTCTGTAAGATGTGTTTCCAAGATTACTCACTCACATGGCTGTTGATAGGAGACTTCGGTTCCTTATTGGCTGTTGGCCAAGAGGCCTCACTTCCTTGTTATGTGGGACTCAGATGTCTTCACAACAGGGTAGCTGGCTTCCCCAGAGCAAATGACCACAGACAGCAAGTAGGAAGCCACAGTGATATTTTTCATCTAGTCACAGAAGGTATCCTCTCATTCTTGCCACATTATATTCATTAGAAACAAGTCACTAAATATAGCCTATACTCAAGAGGAGTTGATTGAGTTCCAACATTTGAAGAAAGGTATAGCAAGAATTTGTGTACACATTTTAAAAACACCACAGTTAGTAACTGTCTTATCCCCTATGTCAAGACCCAGTCTCCAGACATCTTGGACTTCTGTGGCCAAAGATTCTATCAGACTGGTTTCAGTCCTTCCCAGGGCTCTCCATTACATCTGATCCATGGTTCAGCACTAAATCAACTGTGCCCTCAGGAGGTAACCAAATGCCAAAATATCTGGAAATGGCTCAGGCATTCAAGTTGCCCGTGTGAAAAATTTTCCAAGAATAATTTTTTTTTTTTTTTTTTGGCTGTGCTGCACAGATGTGGGATCTTAGCTCCCCGACCAGGGTTCGAACCCATGCCCCTCTGCGTTGGAAGCACAGAATCTTAACCACTGGACCACAAGGGAAGTCCCAGAATAATGTTTTTGAGGTTCACAGTTTACAAATAATTATAAATCCTAGCTACTGTGCTATGATTTCCTAAGCCATGACACCATAGGAAACAGTAAGATACAAGACTTGCAGCAGGGATATCCCTGGTGGTGCAGTGGTTAAGAATCCGCCTGCCAATTCAGGGGACATGGGGTCAATCCCTGGTCCGGGAAGATCCCACGTGCTGCGGAGCAACTAAGCCTGTGAGCCACAACTACTGAGCCCATGTGCCACAACTACTGAAGCCCATGTGCCTAGAGCCCGTGCTCCGCAACAAGAGAAACCACCACAGTGAGAAGCCCACACACCACAACGAAGAGTAGCCCCCCTCGCCAAAACTAGAGAAAGCCTGCATGCAGCAACGAAGACCTGATACAGCAAAAAAAAAAAAAAAACAGACTTCCAGCAAACAAAAAAGCTTATTTGGTGCAAGGATTGAGAATACTCCTAGGTAAATATATCTGTTACCTATTATGTAACAAGCCACACCAAATCTTAGTGACTTAGACACTATTTATTTGGTCATCACTGTAAAATATGGGCAGGAACTGCTCATATCTGTGTGGTGTGACCACTGGGTTCTTCATGTGACTGTATTGAGTTGGGAGCTCTACTGGGATGGAATGCCAGTGTGGCCGCCCTTAGATGTCTGATGCTTTAGCTGGGATGGCTGGGACAGCTGAAGACTCACTGGGCATCTCTCTGTTTTTCTGTTTTTTTTAAAATTTATTTATTTTTGGCTGTGTTGGGTTTTCGTTGCTGCACGCAGGCTTTCTCTAGTTGTGGCGAGGGGGGCTACTCTTCGTTGCGGTGCGCAGGCTTCTCATTGCGGTGGCTTCTCATTGCAGAGCATGGGCCCTAGGCACGCGGGCTTCAGTAGTTGTGGCACGTGGGCTCGGTAGTTGTGGCTCGCGGGCTCTAGAGCGTAGGCTCAGTAGTTGTGGCTCACGGGCTTAGTTGCTCAGCAGCATGTGGGATCTTCCCGGACCAGGGCTCGAACCTGTGTTCCCTGCATTGGCAGGCAGATTCTTAACCACTGCACCACCAGGGATGTCCCTGGGCATCTCTCTTGATGTGGTCTCTCTAGTGAGAGCTAGATTTCTTTACATGGTGACTCAAAGCTATAAGAAATAAGAAACTGCCAGGCTTCCTAAGACCTAGGCCTGGAACTGGCACAGTGTCATTTCTGCCGTATTCTGTGAGTCAAAGCAAGGCTAGCCCAGATTCAAGGGGAGGGGAAAAGACTATACCTATTAATAGAAGTAGCAGCAGCAAAAAAAAAACTGTGACCATGTTTAATTAATCACAGTAAGGTAAAACAAGTGCCATTGCTTTGTTATAATTCCTAGTACAAACTTCCTGAACACATTTTTTCCCCCCAAACCAAAGTTTAGCATATGGAGAAGTCATGTGTGCAAATGGTTTATTTTCTCAAGTGTAATCATGAGAGGAGGAATCAGTGGTGGAGGAACTTTGACTTCCCCACACTGATATTTGAAAAAAAGAAACTTATGTGATGGAGATAATTCTGTTCCTTTGACTGCCATATCTTTGTGTAATTTAGAAATTCTTTCTGCAGTGTTCTTTTTTTTTCTTAACTTTGTTTTTTAAATTTAATTTATTTTTTGGCTGTGTTGGGTCTTCGTTGCTGCGTGCGGGCTTTCTCTAGTTGCGGCGAGCAGGGGCTACTCTTCGTTCCAATGCATGGGCTTCTCATTGCAGTGACTTCTCTTGTTGCGGAGCATGGGCTCTAGGCACGCTGGCTTCAGTAGTTGTGGCTCATGGGCTCTAGAGCTCAGACTCAATAGTTGTGGTGCACGGGCTTAGTTGCTCCGCGGCATGTGGGATCTTCCCCGACCAGGGCTCGAACCCGTGTCCACTGCATTCGCAGGCAGATTCTTAACCACTGTGCCACCAGGGAAGTCCTGCAGTGTTCTTGATAGATGGTTATTGTGAAAGTTAATTTAATGTGTCAATTTGACTGCCCCATTGAGTGCCCAGACATTTGGTGAAAAATTATTCTGGGTCTATTTTTGGGGTTTTTTTTCTAGATGAGATCAAGATTTGAATCTGTAGTCTGTGTAAAGCAATCTCCTTAATGTAGGTGGGCCTCATCCAATCAGGCCTGAATAGAACGAAAGGACTCTCTTCCCCTCCTCCCACACCCCATGAGTAAGGGAGAATTTCTCCTCTTCACTGCTTTCAAGTTGGGACATTGTTTTTCTCCTATCTCTGCACTCAGACTGAGACATGGGCTCTTCCTGGGTTGCTAGCCTACCAGCCTTGGACTGGAACTACACCATTGGCTCTTCTGAGTCTCCAGCTTGCAGACTGGAGATTGTAGGACTTGTTAGCTTCCATAATTGTGTGGGCCAATTCCGTATCTATCTCTCTATCTCTGAAGAACCCTGACTAATCCAATTATGCCCATGGTTATATACTTCCAGGGATGATGAGGTCACTACTTACTGAAGAAGTGCATTTCTTTTGTAAACAGTTAAAATCATTAATTCTTAAAAAAAAATAATTCTCTTTCTTTGGTAGATGTTCCTATAAGTCATAGTGTCCTATTCTGTATTTTGGAGCAATGTGAAAATAAGTCTGGTTTCTTGCTATATGCTAGCTCTTCAGATACTATAGGACAGCCATCTTGATGTATTTGGGCCTTCTCAAAGTGGAATATCCTTAGAACCCTTTTGGTTAGACTGGATCTTAAGCCTCTTACCTATTCTTGTCACCATTTTCTGGATATTTCTAGTTTATAAACATTCCTCAAAATATGATACCTATAAGTGATCATCACTCTGGCTGTGGCCTGAGCATTAAAAAGTATGGAATTAACCTGAACTCACTCATGCTAATGAGTTAGGTCTTGGAATGGTGGTATTTTCCAAGGGTGCACAGGTTTCCTAAAGGAAAGGTGTAGAAATGGAAAGAATAAGAACAAATTGAAAAAGGAATACAAACTGAAGGGAAATGAGACACAGTCTGCACTCTACCATCTGTGTGAGAGTGGGATTGGCTGTCATGTCCCAGTAGGCCTGCATACCCCACAGGCACAGTTTAGCCCAGAATGGGGGCAGTTGCTGAAAAGCCAGCTTGATACGCCAATTGGGACATTCTCTGCATTCTGTAGCTCCTCAAGATTCCACCAAAGCTGATTAGGATATGATACAAAAATTAAGAGTGTCTTACAATGTTTATCTGGTATAACAGAGAACAGGAAATGCATGAATAATCGAACAGCAGAATATTAAAACTCTTGAGTCAATGGTTTATTATCCTCAACAGACCTTTTACTTTTTTACTCACTTTCTAAGGATGAGTAAATTATATTGTTATCCTTTAATGGACCTTATATTTTAAGCACCATGAGGGCAGGGACCTAGTTTTTAATGCCCTCTTTTTTTTTTCTTCTAAGTAGTCTGCACAGTGCCTTGCTTATACTAGGCATCTAGTAGATTGAAAGAACAAAACAGGGCTTCCCTGGTGGCGCAGTGGTTGCGCATCCGCCTGCCGATGCAGGGGAACCGGGTTCGCGCCCCGGTCTGGGAGGATCCCACATGCCGCGGAGCGGCTGGGCCCGTGAGCCATGGCCGCTGAGCCTGCGTGTCCGGAGCCTGTGCTCCGCAACGGGAGAGGCCGCAACAGAGGGAGGCCCGCATACCACAAAAAAAAAAAAAAAAAAAAAAAAAAAAAAAGAACAAAACAAAGAAAAAGAACTTGAATAATCCGCAAGCTTGAGGTCCAGATTTTAGATACTCATTTTGAGTGGAGGCTCATGAAGGTACTAGAAAGGTCTTTCTACCTCTGTGGGTCTCCCTGCTACTGAGCAGGCTTACAGGCCCTAGACTGGGACATACCCATGCACCCTGCCCAGCCAGCAACAGGTAACCAGGTTACCTTCATGGGATAGTTAACGGTGACATATTGGTCAAGGTGAAAGTAGTAGGTCAAGATGGATGCAAGCAAGGCAGAGAAAAAAGTCTTTCTTTTTGTAAGAAAAGTGACCTGCCCCTACCCTCCAAAGAAATTAGCTTGAAAGTTACTTATTTTGGATAACATTTGAAAGAAAATGTTAACCTAACCAATCAAAACTTTTAAGTTACCTTGCAGTTGTTTCCCCTTGTCATCCATATTTAGTCATTTATCAAGGTTCTGTCATTTGTCCAGTAATGCCTCTCATACCTGTTTCCATTTTTTTATTCTCTACACTCATCCAAGTCAGATTTTTGTTACGTCTCACCTGGGAAAACTTTTTCCATAGTCCATTCTTCGTGCTGCCCCCAGGGGTCAGCTTTCTAAAACAAAGTTCTAACCAAGTCATTATCCTTCTTAAAAACTTTCCATGATTCCTCATTTTCTGGCTCTTTTTCATTAACATTCCTATAATCCAAATGCCTCAGACTGCTCTGTTTTTCCACAGATTTATTCTCATTGTTTCTACTTGAATGCCTTTGCCATCTCTGCTTGCCAAAATCTAACCCTTCCTTTAAAAGCTCAAATGTTCCCTTTCTAGTGAGCCTTCCTTCACCTATCCCCATTTTGAATTAATCGTAACATTTATGCTCAATATTTTATAGGTTCTGCCTCTTAAAATAATTTTGTTCCTATTTGTCTCCCCTTCCTTGTTTTGAACTTGAGGGCATGGCTTGCACTTTATTCTTCTCTGTGTTCCCTGCAGTGCCTTGCAAACACTGACATTTTAATTTTAATATGGCAAATTTATCTTCTCGCTAGTTAAGAGAGAAAAGAAATCAGGAAGAGGTAGGCAGTTAGGGTAGGGGACAGAAATGGGATAAGAGCAACTGAGGGAGAGAACATGGTAGTAATTAGGAAGATAGCTGGGTTCTGATAAAAATCAGCTGATGAAAATGGTAATTTGTTTATTGTCTCATTCACAATTAATGATATATAAATTAAACTGGGCCCTTTATGCTTCCACTGTGATCTGGAACAGCAGCTGCTGAAAGTCACCAAGAACGGAAATAGAAAGGCATTCTTCAAGGATATAGAAACCATGACCATGAGCTGAGCTTTTGGACTTTTATGATAATCTAGTACATAACCCACATAAATCCTAATAAAAATTCAACAATACATAAGCACTTTATTTGTTCTAGGCACAGAACCAACACCCCTGCCCTCCTGTAGCTTATAATCTAGCATGTTTGATCAAATTAAGCAGCTCCCTGAGTTGAGCTTGAGATGGTCCTAGGGCCTGTTTATGGGCCTTCTAGGAGAGCTGTGAGGTTTCCAGCTCTGACCTGACCCAGGACAGTTTTTGCCTCCTGAAGTTCTTGAGTTCTGCATCAACAGTGGCTATCTGACTGTGAAATTTTCCCACTGGGGGAAGGTCCTGGAAGTCTGAGGGAAAGAATCCCAGGAACAGGAGAAAAAGGTGGGTAGCTGAAGAAGAAATTAGAAGTGAGGAAGGTCTGACAAACAGCAATCAAATCTCTGGTGATTCAGAAGGATAGTCCTGACAGCCAAGAGTGTAAGACACTACCCCAGACTGAGGAATCTTGGTGTCAGAAAAGAAGAGTTCCCGTTTGGCACTCCAGGACCTAAACATTTGTGTAGGAATCTCAGAATCTGGCTCTCTGACTTTCTGTCTCAGACGTCCTTTCGTGGGGTTGGAAGACACTAGGCAACAGCTACCTTGAAGTCCAATATTGAACTCCTGCCAAACCAAGCCACTCACCTTGTCTCCAGTCATGCTGGTCCAATATTGGTCTGTGCTTTTGCTTGGGGTGCTCTCTATGCCTGCAATATTCTCCCTTCACTCCATATCCACCCCATATGCATACCTTTTTGAAGCAGTACTTGACCAAGAAATGAGAATAAAGTGTATTGATCATGAAGAATTTTTCCATAATGTAAAGGCCCATTGGCCTTCAGGAAATTTATCCTTGGTTAATTTTCTATTTGATTCCCTTTGATGACTGTTTCAAACTTTTCCCACTGTTTCTGCCAAATGTAGAGAGGACAATGGTAAATACGGTGGAAAGAGCGCAGGCTTTGCAATCAGACTTGAGTACCAACTCTAGCTCTGAAACCCATGAGGACTGTGATTGCAGCCAAGACACAGAACTGTTCTGAGCCTTAGTTTCTTCATCTGTTAGATTGAGATAACACATGACATGTTAATTAGACTCATTGTGGTGATCATTTTGCAATATATACTATGTTAAATAATTAGGTTGTACACCTGAAACTGTGTATAATATGTATCAATTATACCTCAATTTAAAAAATGACCCCAAAAAACTGGGATAATACTATCAATAAAGATTATGAGGAATCTATGAGAAAGTTTATTTAAATTAGAATATAGGAAGAGTGATCAATACCTAAGACAGGAGGGAACAAGAAATAAAAATATAGAAGGACTACAATGCATTAAACAAGAGATTGAATCAAAAAGTTTATTTGTAAGGTTCTAGGTTAGTTGCAGCGAGGGATAAACCATAAGAAACAGTACTTCTATTTTAAATGAAAACATAATATGTCTAACATGGATTAAATTATTCAGTTTTAACCATGTCAAATCAGTTAATAAAAGCACTTTACCATTCTTAACATTTCTGTTTACAAAGACCTGAGAGGTAGTAAGGATTGTTTTATAGTTGTAGCTTTTGATAACATCACAATATTACAACAATAAAGCAAAAATATAATTATACTCACAACCCCAGTGCACAAAACATCTATTGGGTTGGCCGAAAGGTTCGTTCGTTTTTTTCTGTAAGATGGCTGTAGTAGCACTTAGTTGTCTTTAACTTCATTCATAATAATTTTGTTAGATTGCATGTGACATCTGTCATATTAGCGTGCATTTGAAAAAAGACATCAAATTTGGTGTATTTTTGTGTAGCCATTTTAATATTGAAGATGGAAGAAAAAAAGCAACATTTTCAGCATATTATGCTTTATTATTTCAAGAAAGGTAAAAATGCAACGAAATGCAAAACAAGATTTGTGTAATGTATGGAGAAGTGCTGTGACTGATCGAACGTGTCAAAAGTGGTTTGCGAAGTTTGGTGCTGGAGATTTCTTGCTGGATTATGCTCTTTGGTCGGGTAGACCAGTTGAAGTCAATAGCAATCAAACCGAGACATTAATTGAGAACAATCAACGTTATACGTGTGGGAGACAGCCGACATACTCAAAATATACAAATCAAGCGTTGAAAATCATTTGCATATGTTCATCGATTTGATGTTTGGGTTAAGTGAAAAAAACCTTCTTGACCGCATTTCCACATGTGATTCTCTACTTCAATGTAATGAAAACGTTCCGTTTTTAAAATAAAATGTGACAGGTGATGAACATTTTCAGCATATTATGCTTTATTATTTCAAGAAAGGTAAAAATGCAACGAAATGCAAAACAAGATTTGTGTAATGTATGGAGAAGTGCTGTGACTGATCGAACGTGTCAAAAGTGGTTTGCGAAGTTTGGTGCTGGAGATTTCTTGCTGGATTATGCTCTTTGGTCGGGTAGACCAGTTGAAGTCAATAGCAATCAAACCGAGACATTAATTGAGAACAATCAACGTTATACGTGTGGGAGACAGCCGACATACTCAAAATATACAAATCAAGCGTTGAAAATCATTTGCATATGTTCATCGATTTGATGTTTGGGTTAAGTGAAAAAAACCTTCTTGACCGCATTTCCACATGTGATTCTCTACTTCAATGTAATGAAAACGTTCCGTTTTTAAAATAAAATGTGACAGGTGATGAAAAGTGGTTACCGTACAGGGACTTCCCTGGTGGCGCAGTGGTTAAGAATCCGCCTGCCAAGGGCTTCCCTGGTGGCGGGCGCAGTGGTTGAGAGTCCGCCTGCTGATGCAGGGTACACGGGTTCGTGCCCCGGTCCGGGAAGATCCCACATGCCTTGGAGTGGCTAGGCCCGTGAGCCATGGCCGCTGAGCCTGCGCATCCGGAGCCTGTGCTCCAAAAAAAAGAATCCGCCTGCCAATGCAGGGGACACGGGTTCGGGCCCTGATCTGGGAAGATCCCACATGCTGCGGAGCAACTAAGCCCGCGTGCAGCAGCTACTGAAGCCCACGCACCTAGAGCCCGAGCTCTGCAACAAGAGAAGCCACCGCAATGAGAAGCCTGTGCACGGCAACGAAGAGTAGCCCCCCTCACCGCAACTAGAGAAAGCCCGCGCGCAGCAACGAAGACCCAACGCAGCCATAAATTAATTAATTAATTAATTTTAAAAAAAGTGGATACCGTACAATAATGTGGAACGGAAGAGATCATGGGCAAGTGAAATGAACCACCACCAACCACACCAAAGGCCGGTGTTCATCCAAAGAAGGTGATGGTGTGTATATGGTCGGATTGGAAGGGAGTCCTCCATCATGAGCTCCTTCCGGAAAACCAAACAATTAATTCCAAAAAGTACTGCTTCCAGTTAGACCAATTGAAAGCAGCACTCGATGAAAAGCATCCAGAATTAGTCAACAGAAAACGCAGAATCTTCCATCAGGATAATGCAAGACTGCATGTTTCTTTGATGACCAGGCAAATACTGTTACAGATTGGCTGGGAAGTTCTGATCCATCCACTGTATTCACCAGAATTGCACCTTCGGATTTCCATTTATTTTGGTCTTTACAAAATTCTCTTAATGGAAAAAATTTCAACTCCCTGGAAGACTGTAAAAGGCACCTGGAACAGTTATTTGCTCAAAAAGATAACACGTTTTGGGAAGATGGAATTACGAAATTGCCTGAAAAATGGCAGAAGGTAGTGGAACAAAAGAGTGAATACGTTTTTCAATAAAGTTCTTGGTGAAAATGAAAAAAGTGTCTTTTATTTTTACTTAAAAACCAAAGGCACTTTTTGGCCAACCCAATACTTTCCCTTCCCAATACTTCTTCACCGAATATCTAATTTTTAGTTATAGGATGATGGATACACTAACATCTTCCCATGTCACGTAGTAGCTGCAATTATTTCTGTTTTACTAAAGAGCAGGTTTAGAAATGTTAGATGCAAGGGAAGGAATTTAATTCAGATCACTTCATTTAAGGGTCATTAGTACCCCAGTAACAGAGAGAGAAACCATTTTTTAAAGAGTAGAGCAGGAGTGATGGGAAAACTTGCTCAAATTGTTAGATGGAGCCTATCATCAGAAGTCATTTCACTACCTTCACTGTGGGCCTTGGACCCTTTCCTTTCCTCTCTCCTTTCCCATTCCTCCCACTTTTTTTCCCCTCTTTTCTTGTCTTGACGTGAGCCTCTCACCCTGCTGCCCAAGGCTGGATCACACTTGTCTTTCTCATTTTAAAATCTTTTGCTCATCATAAGATAATTTATTCGACGAATATTTATTGAGCACCGATCACAACCCACACGAAACAATGTGCTAGGTGCCGGCAACACAATGGAGAGCTTACATGAATCACGAGTCACACAAATCGCATTTATCATTCTTTTCCCCCTCTCCTAGGACTCTTAGCTTTTGAGTAAACGCCACAATTTCCATTCCTTAGGCACACGTTTGACTCTCAACCACCTAACACAGTGCAGCCCTAAACCAACCAGAGGCGCCTGTTACCCGACCCAGGCAGGACAACCCTACCTAAACTCGAACGCGAAATTTCCGGAAGAGAAATAAAGGTCAGAAACGGCATTTCCAGGGTGTTCCTTAGTACCAACTTCCGCCCACCCAGTACAAACGTAGACATCCGTAATCCGTAGACATCCGTTGACATCCTCGTCAAAATTCAGACAAGGCGTCCTACGTCTGCTTTCCCAACGAGGCATTTCATTTTTGTTTATTTTAGGGCCGAAATTTTTTAAAAGACAGTAGGCAGGAAAAAAACCGGTTGTTATGACAACCAAACGGGCCTGGAAAATTCAGCCAGTCAGCCTACGGGAATGTCTCCTACGTAGCCAATGGGAAGAGCGCGCCGTACGTAGGGCCGCCCAATGGGGGCACGAGCGGCGCGGTATTTGAATCCTGGAACTAGACGACTTCACGAAGATCCCCAGCGTTGCGGGCTCGGAGCGCAGTCCTAACGGTGCCGGGGAAGCTAGTGCTCTCCGTTTCCAGTCCGCGTCCCTCCCTGGGCCGGGCTGCCACTCTTGCCTGTCCCGTCCCTCATGGCGCTGCTCCGACGCCCGACGGTGAGTGGGCCGGCGCTCCCAGCGCAGGCCTGGGCCCCGGCCGCGCAGCGCCCTCAGCCGCATCTTACTTCTCTCTCTCCTCCGCTCCGAGCTTCTTCGTCCCAACCTGTGCCGCTTTCCCCTTCTTGCGGGCGGCCCGGGCCCTGCGGCCTGTCCTCTACGCTCCGGCCGGCTTCTCCCCGCCTCGCTTCCGCTCCTCCGGGTCCCGGCTCCTGGCCTGGCTGGGGTGGGGGAAGTGTGGGAAAGCGCCTCGGGGGTGTCAGTTGTCAAGTGAGCCCCCGGAGCACTGGGCCTAGGACGCAGCGAGCGATCCCCGAGGGCGCTTTGTTAGAGAGTTACAGCTTCTTGGGGTTTCCTTTCTCTCTTCTCAAACTCCTTGCCAGCTAAGGGATCCGTGGTGAGGATGGGGAGAAGGACTGAAGAAATTCCGCAGGCTGTGAAGTGTTCTAATGTTTGATCAAGCAACAGACGTGGCTGTTTTTCAGATGTTTTCACATTTCACTTTTATTAGTTACCTATTTATTTCTGCACACGAAGTGTTACAAGGCTAAGTTCACTAATGTATGGGTTTGTCCCTTTAAAAAAGTAATTTCTTTACTCAAGTGCAATAGAGATTTTGCATATAATTTGGAGCCATATGGCAGACTGAGAGAAGGGTCCAAATTCATTTATTTCGTCTTTGCAAAAAACAAAGTGCTAATGGTATTTTGGATTTTTTTCTGTGGGTTTGAATTGTACCTGGATCTACTTTTTTCTTTGCTGAAAAATAGAGGGCACCGACACACCTGAGCTCCATTCTCCTGGCTGTAGGTTTGTTAAAAGCTGGGGATTTCCCCTTCCAGATGGCTTAACTTAGATTACCAGGCTTCAACCCATAAGAATTGAACTTTGAAACACTTTTTAAAAATCTCAGGAACTGCTGGAAAAATTGAACAGTGTGACTTTTGAGAATCCTAATAATAATACGTTGAATACACTCGGTATTTAATTGTAACCCTTTTATGAATCTGAGTCAAATTGATAAGTAATTTTTGTCTAATCTATCCCATCAGGTGCTTTCATAGTCAAATTCTGTCTATTCAGGTAAGGCTTGAGTTTTTCCCTGCCCCTCTGTTTATCCTGGTAGGTCCATTCCAACCCCCTGTTGGGAAATTTTTTAAGATTAAGACCCCCAATTCTCAGGGATAGTACATGCTGTTTTTTTCTCATGAAATGTTTATCACATATAATAAAATAAACTTTTTTGTGTGAATTGTTTTTACTAACAAGTTTTGTTTCTAAGGACATTCTGTCTAAAGCAGGCTAAGGTCAACTAAATTTTTATTTCATACAATTCAGACTTTCAATTTGAGATAAAACTATTTTACCCACGAAAACTATTTTCTTTCTAAATATCCCTAATAAGATAGAGAGTACATGCTATGGCACCCTCATGGCTAAAAGGTGTATCTCTAAAGATCTTGTCTACCTGAGTACTTCTTATTTCTAGCATGGCATAAGAATCAAATCTAGTTTAGGTTTTAAACATCTGTTTTTTATTTTTTTTATTATTATTATTTTTTTTTTCCGGTACGCGGGCCTCTCACTGTTGTGGCCTCTCTCGTTGTGGAGCACAGGCTCCGGACGCGCAGGCTCAGCGGCCATGGCTCACGGGCCCAGCCGCTCCGCGGCATGTGGGATCTTCCCGGACCGGGGCACGAACCCGTGTACCCTGCATCAGCAGGCGGACTCTCAACCACTGCGCCACCAGGGAAACTCCTAAACATGTGTTTTTTAAACAACTTTTTTTTTTTTTTTTAAAGCAGAAACCACACTTTTTCTTTTTTAAAAAATTTATTTATTTATTTATTTTTGTCTGCGTTGGGTCTTCGTTGCTGTGCGCGGCATTTCTCTAGTTGTGGCGAGTGGGGGCTACTCTTCATTGCGGTGCGCAGGCTTCTCATTGCAGTGGCTTCTCTTGTTGCGGAGCACGGGGTCTAGGCATGTGGGCTTCAGTAGTTGTGGTACCCGGGCTTAGTAGTTGTGGCTCGCGGGCTCTAGAGCACAGGCTCGGTAGTTGTGGCGCACGGGCTTAGTTGCTCCGCGGCATGTGGGATCTTCCCGGACCAGGGCTCGGACCCGTGTCCCCTGCATTGGCAGGCGGATTCTTAACCACTGCGCCACCTGGGAAGCCCAAAACAGCTTTTTAGTATTGTGTCTTAATTGCATCGTTACTCTTCTCTGTCAAGGAAGTTTTTTAAATAGATGCCATTAATATCCAGGGATCTCTGACAAATGATGTGGGTACCATATGAGAAATGATCACTTATCTGTGAAGCTCTTAGTGGGATTTTTAAAAAATAGATAAAGGCAGATGAGTGATTTGCCTAATTTAGAGTGATGTTATAAATCACAAATAGCATTTTTAGACTTCCTAAAATGTACCTTTTCCCTCTCGCAGATAGATCTCAGCATATTCACCTTTCCTGAATCAATTCTGACACTAGCAAAGTATTGTAAATGATCTCAACTCTTCAGTAATTTTTTTCCTTTTTTTTTTTTTTTTTTTTTTTTTTAGGTGTCCACCGATTTGGAGAATATTGACACAGGAGTTAATTCTAAACCTAAAAGCCATGTGACTATCAGGCGGGCAGTTTTAGAAGAAATTGGAAATCGAGTTACAATCAGAGCCACACAAGTAACTAAGGTAACAACTGTGAGAACTGTACCTGCAAACCCTAGGCTGATTCTGTAGAGTACTGAGGGGCAACACTGGCCATCTTGCCGTATTCACATTTCTTTTCCCTTTTAGAAAGCTCAGAACACTAAAGTACCTGTTCCACCCACCAAAACAACAAATGTCAACAAGCACCTGAAACCTACTGCTTCTGTGAAACCAGTGCAGATGGAAGTATTGGATCCAAAGGTAGGAAGTTCTGAATTTACAAACATACTTAACGAAGTAGGCTGTTGGGGGCTAGGATATAAGGGTACCTTTACTGTCAGTGCAACTTTTGAAGAACAGTGATAGCTAGAGCTCTACTTTAAAACAACAGTGTAGAAAATGAACATACACATCTTTTCAGTGATGGTACCTTAATATAATATTATGACCTTGAATAACAAAGTTAAATACCTTAATACCCAAATAAATTTAGTGATCTCAGAGGAAAATTTGGTAGGTTTTATTAAAATAACTCACTATAGGAATGAACTTGTCCATGAAGATGGTGGAAGCTTACAATTCTGAGACCTTCACTCATGGAAGAACAAAGTAATGCCAAAATTCTGTGTTGATAGATTGTAGTCTCTGTGACTGGTTAGCTCAAATGAAGTTAGAACGCTAATGGATCCACTGGCCTGTTCATCTTCCACCGTGTTCTAGTTCATGCATGCTCTCATTCATAGATTATACACATTCATATAATTACAATGAAGCAAGCACTGTTGTAGGTGCTGAGAATACAACAATGACCACTTCACTCTTTCTAGCTCAAAATATTTATATATTATTGTATGTTTGAAATTAAAAAGAAAAAACATTGAATATATTTGAGAAACAGGTGAGTACTTACTATACACATCCAATTGTGTTAAGGCTGATAAAGAGACATCTTGCCTTGAGGAGACTTATCCAGAAGGGGCATCTGTACCTGAAAATTAAATATATAATCCGAGGGCATGCTGCTAGGTGCCCATGGACAATGGATGACTGAATGCAAAGTGCATCTGAAGGAGGGAGAGAATCTTGAGGGATGGAGTGGTCTGGGGAAACTTCCTGGAATAAGTGGGATTTTGAAGGATAGGAAGAAGCTGATAGGAAGGGGCACCTTTTGGGGGAACAAAGCAGCAATAGGAATCAAGGCACCAAAAAGGGAATAGGCCTATAAATTATGTCCTTTGGGGCAAAGAGTCAGCAAGTCTAAATTGGGTCAGATGGTTTGTATGAGGAAACAGGAAAAAAGTTGGGAAGAAGGTTGCAGCTGGATTTGAAGGCCTTGGAATTTGGATTTTATCCCATTAGGCAGTGAGGAGCTTGTGGAATGTTTTAAGGAGGAGAGACCTGATGAAAGCAGTGTAGGGTGGCCATGAAAGGGACGTTAATGAGGAGGTACTGCAGTTTTCTAAGCAAGGGCTGATGGGTGTCTTGAACGAGCCCCTATCTCCCCTAAGTGGACATCCACATACCAGTATCTATACGGGTGCTAAGAAACAACTTCAAATGTGTTGGGATGTACCAGAACTCCTTTCAGGGACATCATCCTGTATTCAGAAGGAATTCTTTGGCTATGTTGCTTGGAGTGGAGGAGTGAGAAGCTTAAGCACTTGAGTATTTAAGGAACCATTTATGGAATAAATTAATAAAATATAGGAAATTCAGGAAATTGAGGTAGTTTTGGGGAAGGTGTCTCATATGGCTTTAGATGTGTTGAGCTAACAGAGAGACAGCCATTGGGAAATGCATTTGGAAATGGGCCAGCAATATCTGAAGGAGAGGGCTCCAGGCATTCACAGGTATTTGCAGAAGCTTATTATCATGCAATTTTTGGAGAAAACTGTTTTTTGCTGACTCATGAGGCTTTGGCAAACTGAGTAGTTTGAAGGAAGGAAGAAGGCTTTTTACTAGCCTCTTGTTTGGTGGATACTGGGGAAACAAGGTGAGTGAACCACTGACTCTGTCCTGAGGAAGCTCCCAGTCAAGTCGAAAATGTCAGAGTGAAAGCGTGCACTATAATACCCTGTAGCAGAGGTAGATGCAAGCTTAGGAGATGTACTGGGGAGTGGCAGCTAGAAATTCTGATGAGGTTTTAGATTTACAGATTTGATTGAAACACTAAATTTGGTGATAGTCATTATTCAACTATAAAAATCTTTTATGGCCTAACTTTCCCTAAAACAAAAACTATATATAAAAGAAAATGAGCACAATTATTCATATTTAAAAAAAATAGAGTGCCTTTTATTTTTAATTACACCAGAAACATATGCATAAATAAGCAAGACAATACAGAAATAGTAGAGTACATAGAATAAAGGGTCAGTTTATTTTAACTATTCTCCCTACCCCCAAAATTCCACTCCACTGCATTCCCTAAAACTAATCATGGTAACTGATTTTGCCTTTCCACAACTGAGTACGCTTTTGTACACACGTGTACACAGTCATTGCTATAAATCATGAACTGTCTGATTGGAATCAACAGTTTTTCTTGGAGGCCTTCCTTATTGCACTTAATTGACATTGTTTATCTAGTATAAATTTAGTAAATTAAGGATTTCTGTGTTTTACCAAAACTTGTGTAAATACCTATAGATTTGCATATTCATATTAATCCGTTCTCTTAACAGACCCGACTCATTAATGTTGGTGCTGGGAGAACTTCAGTAGCCTTTACTCACAGTCCGCCCATCCTTTACCAAAGGCAGCTTCTCAAGTTCAGCAAAATCTCACAGCTTTATTGTTTCTATTACTACTTTTCAGTTGTCTCTGACAACCCACAGGACTCATTCATTAATCTAATTTGAAGGTTTTTGTTCTGGAACCACTTTTGTGACAGGTAACTAGCTGATGCATTGTTTTACCTTTGCATGCAGCAGACTCTGGACAGGATTGCACAGTTGGCCCACAGGGCTTCGGCTATAATCTGTACAGGGAAGCGAGATTTTAGAAAGGATTTTAGAATAATTAGATTATGTTGGAGTCCAAAAGGAATGCTTTCAAGAAATTCTAAATTAAGGCCCAGAGCAATTATCCTTGTCTCATCCTGGTGGCCTTGGATATGGCTAAACTCAGATATACTTCTGAGTAGACACAGGGAAACATTTCAAGCTGCTGAGGCAGTCTGAAGCACATGAAGATAACCTCTGCCTTCTTAGGCTTCCTGGTACTGATTGCCCTCCCTGGGAAGAGTGATGATGCTTATCCTTAAAAAAGGTAACCTTAAACTGAAGCTCCATGTGCTTATTAAAATGCACATCTGATTCTAATCACTCTTGCTCAGTTTCTTCAGTGGGTTCACTTACATTCAAATAAAATCTAAACTCCTTAGCTAAGTTCTTGCTCACCTTCCCAGCCCATTTCTGTCCCCTCACGCACTACCTTCTGCCGTCCCAAATCAACATGCAGTTCCCAGACTTGCCTTTATTTCTTGGCTTCCCCCTGGGATTTTGTGCTTGTTTACCTTTGCCTACTCATTTTCCTTGAGGTCCTACCATCTCTGGTAACCTTACTAGGTTTCTCCCTGGTACCCCAAGTAGCTCTTCTTATTCCTTCTAACAGTTCTTAAATTCTTGAATAGATGAGGTATACCTGTATACCTCTTGCTCACCTAGCCCTTCCTCAGTTTAAGACCTTTGGTTTAAGAGGGAAGGGCATGTTTTGAATTGCTATCAATATATATATATATTGATATATATATTGTTACTGTTTTCTTCTTTAAGACTGGAAACTATAATCATTGAGCTTTAATGTAAATTAAAATTTTTATACTGCCTTCTCTTTCCTTCTGTATTTTATTACTTTAGTACATATTCTTATAGCCTTGCAGTCCTAGGCTATACTTTGAGAAGTACCTCTTATTCTTTAAAAAAGTAATTGTTTATGCTTCATTACTAAATGCTTGTTTTAACTTCATAAAATTTTAATTTGTGTGATTTCTATAAATAATCACCCAGTCAGCATAAGAAAATAAAATACTGGGTGTACACTTGCTCAGTCTTTGCTTCCTCCTTCTGTTTTACTCATAGGCTGGAATGTGCTTTCCTGCTTTTTGGTTGCCAGTTTCTCAATTTAGAATAAATTGGTTCATGAGAAGAAAACATTACACTTGCACAAGAGGCTACTGCTAAAGTGAACTGTCAGCTCTAGGAATCTCTGAACCCAGGTGTCTAACTTTCTTTCGCCCAATAAATATTTACTGTGTCAGGGATGACATAGGTATTTGAGATACCTTAGTGGACAAAATCAGTCTGAATAAATGTAAGGTTATAAAGCTTACATTCTGGTAGAGGTAGACAGAAAATAATACACATCATATATAAATAAACTCTATAGTATATTAGGAGGTTATCGATTCTTTGGGGAAAAACACAGTAAAAGAGATGAAACATGTGTTGGGGGAATAGAAGGCAGATGGTAATTTTATTGTTTTTTTTTTTTTTTTTTTTTTTTTGTGGTATGCGGGCCTCCCTCTGTTGTGGCCTCTCCCGTCGCGGAGCACAGGCTCCGGACGCGCAGGCTCAGCGGCCATGGCTCACGGGCCCAGCCGCTCCGCGGCATGTGGAATCCTCCCAGACCGGGGCGCGAACCCGGTTCCCCTGCATCGGCAGGCGGACGCGCAACCACTGCGCCACCAGGGAAGCCCCAGATGGTAATTTTAAATAGGAGAGACCTAATTGAGAAGAAAACACTTAAGCAAAACTTGAAGAAGGTGAGGGAATTATCCATGTGGATACAGGGACAAGAGGCTTCTGGGAAGAGGGAGACTGCTTGAGGTGAGGGATACCTGGCCAGGAGGCTGGAGAGAAGCAAACCCGGGCCCTCTGCACTGGGAGTGTGGAGTCTTAACCACTGCGCCACCAGGGAAGTCCCCTAGAGTGGCTTTTTTGTTTTTTTTTTTAACATCTTTATTGGAGTATAATTGCTTTACAATGGTATGTTAGTTTCTGCTTTATAACAAAGTGAATCAGTTATACATATACATATGTTCCCATATCTCTTCCCTCTTGTGTCTCCCTCCCTCCCACCCTCCCTATCCCACCCCT
>NC_041224.1:52240677-52255987 GCF_002837175.3 Physeter macrocephalus
GGCCATGGCTCACGGGCCCAGCCGCTCCGCGGCACGTGGGATCCTCCCAGACCGGGGCGCGAACCCGGTTCCCCTGCATCGGCAGGCGGACGCGCAACCACTGCGCCACCAGGGAAGCCCGTCTAGAGTGTTTTTAAACAGAGGAGTATATCTCCAAAAACTTCATCCCCTACATCTTGAATTATTCACCTCTTACTCTGAAATGTATTTGTTTTGGCTTTATCATTTATAAAAATGCATATGATACTTTTAAACCAGTTGGCCCTGCTTGTATTTGTGATCAAGGCTACTCCTAAGGTAGTGATACATGCACTTTCATTTGTGGGTGTAGGGTCCCTCTCCCACACCTGTGGATATCTCCATGAAGGAAGAGAACCTCTGCCAAGCTTTCTCTGATGCCTTGCTCTGCAAAATTGAGGATATTGATACTGAAGACTGGGAGAACCCTCAGCTCTGCAGTGACTATGTTAAGGATATCTACCAGTATCTAAGGCAGCTTGAGGTGAGTGGGCCTTTGTGTTTTGGTTGTACAGCAGTGTGGAATTTACCACATAGCTGGGAAGGAAATGAGGTCAGCTTTTTTTTTTTAACTTATTTTTAAAAATTCATTTTATTTAATTAATTAATTTATTTTTGGCTGCCTTGGCCCTGCTGTGCGTGGGCTTTCTCTGGTTGCAGCAAGCGGGGGCTACTCTTTGTTGCGGTGTGTGGGCTTCTCATTGCAGTGGCTTCTCTTGTTGCGGAGCACGGGCTCTAGGTGTGCAGGCTTCAGTAGTTGTCGCACGCGGGCTCAGTAGTTGTGGCTCGCGGGCTCTAGAGCATAGGCTCAGTAGTCGTGGCGCACGGGCTTAGTTGCTCCGCGGCATGTGGGATCTTCCCGGACCAGGGTTCAAACCTGTGTCCCATGCATTGGGAGGTGGATTCTTAGCCACTGTGCCGCCAGGGAAGTCCCTAAAATTTATTTTTCATTGAAGTATAGTTGAATTACAATGTTGTGTTAATTACTGCTGTATAGCAAAGTGACTCAGTTATAGATATATGTATGCTTTTTGATATTCTTTTACATTATGGTTTATCACAGGATATTGATTATAGTTCCTTGTGCTATACAGTAGGACCTTGTTGTTTATTGAGGTCAGCTTTTTAAACTTTTAATTCCACCAACAGGTTCTGCAATCCATAAATCCACATTTTTTAGTTGGAAGAGATATAAACGGGCGCATGCGTGCCATCCTGGTGGATTGGCTGGTGCAAGTCCACTCCAAGTTTAGGCTGCTGCAGGAAACTCTGTACATGTGCGTCGCCATCATGGACCGATTTTTACAGGTAAGGGACTTCGTGCAGCTCGGTGAACTTTGCATTTATGCACTGCCAAGGTGTGGTGCCTCTGAAGAAAAAAACCAAAAGCCAATTTATGAGATGCCAAAGAACTTCAAGTGCTAGAAAAGGAAGTAGTCCAAATGTGTCAAACCTCTGGTGATGCTCACCAAAGCTGGGCATTTCTGTTAGGTCAGCCTGCTGAAAAGTGCTCAGGGGAGATGCTGCCTTGCCACAATCATCATTGGAGGAGATAAACCATCAGGTGGTCTGAAAGTCCATCTGAAGCCTGTGGTGCCTTTGGAGGCTGGTTCTCCAGGCCCACTTTCACAGTTTCCATAGTTCAGTACTCTTTGGTGTTAAGCTTCCTCATCTGAAAAATGAGTAGTTTGGCTGGCGGACTTAACAGTTTCCAGCCGGCTGTGGCATTGAATCAGTGTAGAAGAGGCAGGAGGCAGACTTTTTACAAGGGGTTGGAGGTACGTGTGGGAAGTGTACTCAGTGTGAGGTCTAAAGTAAAGAGGGAGGTAAGAAATTAAGCTGAGAAGCGTAGTGATCATCAAAATTTTTCTCAACTGGTAATGTAAGAACACTGACCAGTTAGAAGAAATGCCAGACATTAACCACTGGTGCGTTGTCTACCAAATGGGTAGCCCTTCAGATAAGGCTTTATTTATTTAAAGTCAACATTTATAATATAGGTGTAGGTCAAGCCCAAACCATACAGTAATAATTGTGTTGATAAGACTGACCCTGAGATACTGCAAAATGCTAAGTAACCATAGAGTCATTGTTTTTTTTGTTTTTTTGTTTTTGCGGTACATGGGCCTCTCACTGCTGTGGCCTCTCCCGTTGCGGAGCACAGGCTCCGGACGCGCAGGCTCAGCGGCCATGGCTCACCGGCCCAGCCGCTCCGCGGCATGTGGGATCCTCCCGGACCGGGGCACGAACCCGTGTCCCCTGCATCGGCAGGCGGACTCTTAACCACTGTGCCACCAGGGAAGCCCGAGTTATTGGTTTTTATTATACAATCCTCACTGGATAGGAAAGCACTGTCATATTTTTGGTAGATTTTCAATATTGAGAGTTGAAGCAAAAAACACAAATTCCTAGTTTAAAAAGAAAAGAAAGTTAAGGGAAACACATCCTCTAGGCTGAGATTTTCTCTGACCCTGAAGCATCTTTGGAAGGTTCTTTAGGCTGAATAATGAGTGTACTTTTGGTGAGGATTAAGGAGACACTTAAGGCACTTCCTCAGCCCTAGTCATCCATTAAATTCCTGCTTTTTTGCTTGGCCTCATCCTGATTCAGACCATGCTGAGTGCCATATTGGGGCTTCCCCACACACTCAAGCCAGGATGATGGGGGTGGAGCAGTGCCTGGGAGCTTGGTTGTCAGTCAGCAATTGACTGATCTTGGGCTGATGTCTGCATCTTTTCTCAGTCCATCTATTTCTAAGTGGGGTAAAAAAATATGTACTGCCTAGGTTTTTTGTGAGGATTCAATGAGTTGATTGTTTGAATCTTAGCACTGTGCCTGGCACATAGCAAGCGCTCCATGATAGACAGCTCCTGAGAGCCATGGTGGTGCCTGTGATCAACACTCAGGTTTCCTGTGCCCTTAAGAGGGGTGTGAGCAGAGACAACGTGCCCTTCGTCAGGAGTTGGTTTCCTCTTACATTCTTCCACCCAGAGCCCCCATCCTCTCCTTCGTTAAGACTTTTGACACACTCTTCTTCAATTAGGTTCAGCCTGTCTCTCGTAAGAAGCTTCAACTGGTTGGGATTACAGCTCTGCTCTTGGCTTCCAAGTATGAGGAGATGTTTTCTCCAAATATTGAAGACTTCGTTTACATCACAGACAATGCTTACACCAGTTCTCAAATTCGAGAAATGGAAACTCTAATTTTGAAAGAACTGAAATTTGAGTTGGGTCGACCTTTACCACTACATTTCTTAAGGCGGGCATCAAAAGCCGGAGAGGTAAGTGCCTCCAATTCCATAGGAGACTTTATTTTGCTGTTTGTTGTCTCATCCCAGAAACACTGACCCAATTAAAGGAAAACTCATGAATTTATAGGATGCATCTTTTTTTTTTTTTTTTTTTTTTTTTTTTTTTTTTTGGTATGCGGGCCTTCCTCTGTTGTGGCCTCTCCCGTTGCGGAGCACAGGCTCCGGACGCGCAGGCTCAGCAGCCATGGCCCACGGCCCCAGCCGCTCCGTGACATGTGGGATCCTCCCATACCGGGGCGCGAACCCGGTTCCCCTGCATTGGCAGGCGGACGCGCAACCACTGCGCCACCAGGGAAGCCCCTAGGATGCCTCTTTTAGATAAGTCCTAACACTTAACTTATCAGTTCTTAAAAGACTTCATGTTCTGTGTTTGTAACATACTGTGGAATAGAGCAGTGCCTGGGAAGGAAAAGTGAGTTAAGTGGATTTGAGTTCCTAGATCTTCACCCAGAATTTTGCAAGAGAGTCATAACAGCCATGCTTCTTACCATCTGTTCTTTCATAGGTCGATGTTGAACAGCACACTTTAGCCAAATACTTGATGGAACTGACTCTCATTGACTACGACATGGTGCATTATCACCCTTCTAAGGTGGCAGCAGCCGCTTCCTGCCTGTCCCAGAAGGTTCTAGGCCATGGAAAATGGGTAAGTGTTGAATTTAAGAAGAAATTAATTAGCTGTAATTTAGGGCCTCTAGACACTAAAGGCGTTAGCATTTGTCACACACTCTCCTTGAAGCAGTTGCTAAAAGTCCACAGGCTTAAAAGGGCTGCTTGGAATGATGCAGGCGTAACCTAGGTGACAACACCATGGTACGCAAACATATTACAGAATCGTAAAGAATGAGGAAGGCCACTAAGAACTGATACGCTAAAATTTCTGGGATATTTTGTTAAAGTGAAACAAGCAAGTTGTCAAGCACATAAGACAAAACAGGGCCAAGGCCTGACCTGGTTTACCCGGTAAAGAAGAAATGAGCCACTTTGAGGTTCATACAATTAGCCAAGGATGTCAGCTCCTGCCTGGGTTCTTGTTTCACACACCAAAAAGGATAACACTGAAACAAAAGGGGCTACTGGCTGCAATGCGAGTCAGAGGATAGCTTCTGTGGATGGGCCCATTCTGCACTGCCACTAAGCAGTTTTAGAATCTGTATCTGTAGCCCGCAAGCAACAGAGCAAACACCCCAGCAGAGCCCAGGAGGTGATGAGGAGTGGTCTCATTACAGCCTCCAACCCAGAAGAGATAGGGAAGTGAGTGGGAGACGGCTTGGAGGCTGCCCCCTCGCCTGCTACCCCGTCATGTTCCAGGAGGATCACAAAGCACTTTGCCAAGACAGATCAATGTGGTTCAGGCCTTTGTCTGTGTGGCCTATGTGGTGGATATGTGTAAGAATGCCAGGGCATCGTGGCGGACATTTTCCTCTACACAGTATGTAGAGTTTACACTTTATGTAAGAAAGAATGGGAGTAAGAGAGAGAGGTTATGTATCTGTGCTTATGTATTTGCTAATTTTTCAAAAAATACAAGTAGACCAGAAACTAATGAAGATGGATACCTCTGGGTGGGTATCAGGGTAGAAGGTTGAGGATAGGAGCAGAACTTCTGGTTGTAATTTTTTATTAACTTGTATATAGTGTAATGTAACTCTTTTGACTTTTGAACAATATGGATGTTCTATGCAAACCCGAAACTGGAATTAAGCAAAAACAATGTCACTATATATTCAGAGTGGTAACAGAACAGAGGGAAGAATTAATTCCTGTAACTTTTGAACACAGCACTCCAACTGTGCATTTTTAGTGGGATGTGAAATTAAACAAAACAAAGGACCAAAAAAGGTAACATACTTAAAGTTTACTTAGGAGGTTTACTAATCTGTTTCTAGGAGGTTAATAGTAGTCTGTTATTATAATTCTGGAACTATTTTTATTGTAGGATAAAGCAAAGATTCGTGTTATTAAGGACTAAAATTTTCACTGTAAGAAGATAAAATATTGTTAACAGTTAAAAACAAAGGAAAACCCTATAATATTAAGTCTGTTTTAGAAATATCAATAAATTCATAATGAAAGGCCCAGAAACAATGACAACCCAGTAGCAATGAAGATACCTAGTGCTCACATCTTGCATATTCAATGCCATGACACACTCGGAACTAGGGCTCCTTCAAGAAATAGCTGATTTCAGGGCTGTGGCAGGGGAAGTACAAGGTGAGCCTAGATCAATTTGTAACAGGTAGCAAGCAAATTCTCAAAGATCAATGGGGTCACATCAAAAGGACATAGAAACTGGCTTGAAAGGGCTCCTTCTGACTAAAGTTGAGCATTAAAAAGAATTGTGACAGTAATAGATTATAATGCATTAAAAAATGCATGTGCCCATAATGATAAAAAAGGAAGGAAGGAAGGGAGGGAGGGAGGGAGGGAGGGACTTTAAAAAAAATCAGTAGAATGCCAGCTAATTAAAGTAGAAACAGTGGTAGAGATAGAAATCCACCATTTTTAAACCCCTAGTGTAATAATTGATTCAAGCAAGGATCGTCAATTGATGCTATAGCATTAAGTAAAATAATTTGGGCAAACAAGATTCACATTGTTCTCAAAATATCACCCCACAGATGTGTAGTATTTCTGAAGAAAAACTGTCCCTTTGTGATGGAGAGGTCTGGCAGTTACTACCTTTACCCAGTGATTGAGCTTGGTATCACCAGTGGTGAGACTACCTGACTTTACCTACCTTCTGGTGTAATAGGAAGTATGCATTATCGCCTAAATAGAATTCATGTCCAGAATGTTGGACATGAATCCAGGCATCATGAAACACAGACAAATCCAGAATGGGACGTTCTCAAAGTAACTGACCTGGATCCTTCAAAAACATCAATGTCATTTAAAGCCAAGAAAATGGGAGTTTTAAAGACTAAAGACAACAACAACCAAATGTACTGTCTGTACCTTCATTGGACCCTGGATATAAAAAGAAAAATCTATAAAAGATATTTTTGCAACAGTTAGAGAAATTTGAATATTGACTATATATTAGATGATATTATGGAACTGTTGATGTTTCTTATGTGATAAAGGTATTGTAGCTAGGGAAGAAAATACTTTTTAGGAGATGCTTCTGAAATATTTAGAAGTGATGTGTCATGGTGTCTGCAACTCTTTCAAATGGTCCAGCCGTTTGATGGCTTCAGAAATCATACACAGCTTTTGCTGAACCATTTGAAAGCAAGTTGCAGACACCATGAGTGAGAGAGAGAAAGAGAAAAAGGAGGAGAGAAAAAGTGGCAAAATATTAAAAATTGATGAATCTGCACAAAGAATATACAGATGTTCATTATTTTATTCTTTCAATTTTTCTATAGATTTGAAAATTTTTGATATAAATATTGAAGGCAGAAAGGCCACTGGTAACATCTATGGCACATGCTCTTGGTACCAGTGGCTTATTTTAGCCAAATTACTCTAAGAGGTGCTTCCTTGGCTCTAAACCTATTAACTATAGGCCTCCCTGTTTCCTGGCAATTGATTTCAAAATACCAGTAGTTGTGCATTGCATCAGGATTCACTCTTGCTTAGTTCTTTTTTCCTTTAAACTATTTTAGGATTAAGGTTATATCGTGGTTTATTTTCCCAATTATATTATGCATATGAAAGGGGTGTGTTTTAGCTTTTAGAATTTTATCACAAATCTGAAATAAAGTCAGGTTACATATCTTCATACAAAGTAAGTCATGTTATCAATCAACAGCTGTCCTTTTGCTTGAATTTTGGTCTCTTGGAGGCTGGGCCATGAGGCTGGATGTAGATGCTTCTCTGAGTGCTCTGTGTTCTCTAGTGCTTAACTACACAGGGACCAACAGGAGAGTGCTGGGAGGTCTTCGTTCTTCTGGGTTTGGTAGCTTAGATTGCTGCTTATGGGCCAGTTTATTTCTTAATCCTGAACCCCTTTCCCTAACCGACAATACAGATATCTGTGCTCTCGAGCTCCCTACCAGCCACTGCCAGGCAGGGCTTTAACGAGGGGACTGAGATGTGCTAGACCCAGATCTCTGTAAACCCTTTGTTGGGTTTGTTTATACTCTGTCCCACTTTCCTTCCCCTTTCAGTGTGGTGACAGGGGCAAGCATGAAAGCTTTGTTACTTGAAGTACCCTACTTACATGTGCAACCTTCTTTAAAACATAATTATTTGGGACCCTCGCCATTTGATTTAGCTGAGAGCTATGTAACATCTTAATTTAGTCCTGCTCAGAGCCAGAGTCATCCTGCATTTACTGGCTGCTTTGCTGGTACCGTGGTAGTGGTTGGGGCTGAGACCGACTTTCCAGCAGGTAAGAATATTTTTTATAGCTTTTACGTAAGTAATGTCAGCATGTGTAAGATGTGCTCTCCTAAAGAAGTGGAGGCTTTATCTTCTTCTCTTTGCGTTGTGTTCCAGAACTTAAAGCAGCAGTATTACACTGGATACACAGAGAATGAAGTATTGGAAGTCATGCAGCACATGGCCAAAAATGTAGTGAAAGTAAATGAAAAGTTAACGAAATTCATCGTAAGTACTCTTTCCTAAGCTGTTCAAAGCACTGGATTATGGGTTTGGGGTATGAGAGGATGTATGTGTGTTTGCATTTTCATGTAAATATTTTGGCATGTGTGAGAGTCTGTTTTAGCACAAACTCTTTATATTTTTCTAGTACAGCAGGGGATGGAGCATACTCACAAACCCCAAAAACTGACTTTCTTTAAAATAAGTTAGACAGGCTCCCTATGTCCAGGCTCAAGCAGCTGTACAATGTATTATCCATGCTTGACCCGGCATCCTGGGTAGGGCGCACGGCAAGTGGGGAAGGCTGGCTGGCATGCAGGAGTCCAACTTAAGTGGCCCTGTGGAAGGCTTGGGTATTCGGGTGACATCATTCAGGGCCTTTGTCCAGCATCTTTTAGGGCAATGACTGAGAGGCACCTGAACAGCCAGCATGGTGAAGCAGTCCATTCAGGAAGCATCCTGGGATCTTGGAGTCTGTCTCTGTGTGGCCTACCTGAGAGGAGAAACCAGAGGAGAGGGGGTGCTATACTGTGCTTGTGTGATGCCAAATATCAGTGCTCACCACGGGTCTGACAGAGAGCAAGGCATTTGTACCAAGTGTCCTCACGGCCTGATTTGCTTCCTTACTTGTAGTTTCAGCATGATTTAGCACACTGTGGAAGCGTCATGTTTTCAGTCCCGAGAGTATCATCTGGGATCTAAGCACTAGTTGCCACTCACTTTTATGGCCAGTGACTGCTGCCAGTGCTGGCAGATCTGTCATGTCCTAATGGCACGTAGGTATGATAAACACATCAACCACCTCCCACCCCTCTGGGAGCTCATGAGAGGAAGCCTGCTCTTTGGACCTTGAAGCCATCACCTGTGCTACCAGCTGGGTTTTATCCATCACTAGGCATGGCAGGAAATTGTCAAGCACAACACATCATGCCCTAGAGCACTTGCTGGCTTCAGTGATTTGGCATCATCATACCCTTTGAAGACTGTGGGTCTGGCCCTTTGATACTTGTAAATTGGACTAGGAATAAGGTGTAAGTTTGGGGGTGGCAGGGCGGTGGTGCTCCTGATGTGTGCTTAATCACAGATGACTTCTGCAGGCCATCAAGAATAAGTATGCCAGCAGCAAACTCCTGAAGATCAGCACGATTCCCCAGCTGAACTCGAAAACCATCCAAGAGCTTGCCTCACCTCTGCTGGGACGGTCCTAGGCTGCCGAGGCCCTCAGGGAAGAGGGCTTCGTCTGTGCACTTTGTCTTGCTGATTTGGAACTCCTGACTTTATATACAGTCTTCTGGTCTATTTCATGAAACCTTTTCTCAGACTGATTTTCTACATGTATATTGAGGAAAAATAAAGCTATTGATTTTCTTAAGGTAGCCGATGTGTGTGTATTTGGGTGTTCTATACTGAAGAAATCAATAGAAGCTTGTTTGACTAATTTCTTTTTGAGCTATTATGATTGTAATATGTGAATTATTGCCCTGATGGCTTGCGGAAAGACCTTACCATTCTCGGAGAAAACTACAACTTGGCTTCAGTGAACACTCACCCGTTCCTAAAGATTGGTTCATTATATAACATTTAAAATGGGAGGATAACCATGACATTCCCTTTCTAGAACCTGCATAACTATTTTCTAATTCCTATACAGGAACACCTGGCCCACAAGGTTGATGGCTTCCAGAAGTAACCCTCATAATGTGTTTCACTCCAAGGCATGGTTGAGACCAGGAATAGCAGTGCTAAGCGGCCACAGCTGGAAAAAGGAAGCAGGCCTGTGACATCCTGTTAAAGGTGAAACTTGGAATGCTTTTTCCTGTTGTTCTAAATACATTATGGTTTATTTTTTGAATTTTATTTATTTTTTTTATACAGCAGGTTCTTATTAGTTATCCATTTTATACATATTAGTGTATATATGTCAATCCCAATCTCCCAATTCATCACACCAACTTTATGGTTTATTTTATTTTTTTTGGTGGGCATTAGAAAACAATGTTAAATGTAATCAAAGAGGGAATGCATTCTCAGTCTCCAACCACTAACCTAAAAAAAAAAACAAAAAAAACCCATGAAATAAATGAGTCTCTTAGAGCAACGACTGCCCAAACTACTAGTTCAACAAGAAGTTAATTGGTTTTTCGAGGGAAAGGAGTTAGTCAGATACATTTGGGAAACACTGAAAACTCATGTAAGATTTAAAAAGGCTGAGAAGCTTTGCAGTAAACTCATTTAATGCAGTGTTTCCCCACCCGAGAGTGTGGTAAAGCTGCCTTCTACGCGACTGAGGTCCCCAGGTGCCTGGCTTTCTGACTCAGCTGTGGCATGTGACTGCCTCATCCCGGGAGGAGAGTCTGGCTCCAGCGAGGCCTGGGCAGGCCAGGCTGCCTGGCTAGTAAAACTTTAAGTTTCGAGCATGGAGAGGAACTGGGTGTCTTTATATGTTAAATCCTAGTATAAAGTCTTATAAATATCCCTTGTTGAGTTAGTGAAGCTTGTTCCCATGGCAGCCTCAGACCAACTTAGTCACAAGTGTGAATGGTAACGAAGTGAGAGCATGAGAGGGAGATTTCCTGGCTCTGAAAAGCAGTTATCTCCCAGGGACGCTTGAGCTCCAACTTCTCATCAAGAAAGGATGGGTTTTGCAGGCATATTCCAAAGACATTTTATAGCTTCTTTATTACATGTTTTGCTTAGTTAAATATTAAATACCCTGACTCAGGAAATTCATACTTCCAGGATGTCATTAAAAAAAAAAAAAAAAAGACCTTTAAGATACTTATCTGCCAAAGAGGCACCTAAACTAACGTGTTATAAATGTGAAATAAGCTGTGAAAGTAGAAATCATAGTATCATAAAAACACTGAAATTAGAAAATGAGATGACGTAACCCCAGTATTTGAAGAGCACAAACTCTAAAGCTGGGTTGCTTGGGTTTAAGTCTACTCAGCAGCTGTGTGACCTCTGTGCTTGTTTCTGTGTCTGTAAAATGGGGCTAAGAGCGTCTACCCCAGAGGGTTGTACTCAAGTATGTTAAGCACAGCATCTGGAGGTGCTTGAATGCTAGGTATGATAATCCCTAGTTGCATCCATGTTGCTGCAAATGGCAGTATTTCATTCTTTTTTATGGCCGAGTAGTATTCCATTGTATATATGTACTACATCTTCTTTATCCATTCATCTGTCTATGAATACTTAGGTTGTTTCCGCAGTGCTGCTATGAACATATGGGTGCATGTATCTTTTTGAATTACGGTTTTCTCTGGATATATGCACAGGAGTGGGATTGCTGGATCATATGGCAACTCTAGTTTTCTAAGGAACCTCCATACTGTTTTCCATAGTGGCTGCACTAATTTACATTCCCACCAACAGTGTAGAAGGGTTCCCTTTTCTCCACACCCTCTCCAGCATTTGTTATTTGTAGTATTTTTAATGATGGCCATTCTGACTGGTGTGAGGTGGTACTTCATTATAGTTTGGATTTGCATTTCTCTAATAACTAGAAGTGTTGAGCATCTTTTCATGTGCCTATTGGCCATCTGTATATCTTCTTTGGAGGAATGTCTATTAAGGTCTTCTGCCCATTTTTTGATTGGGCTGTTTTTTGTTGAGTTGTATGAGGTGTTTGTATATTTTGGAAATTAAGCCCTTGTTGGTCACATTGTTTGCAAATATTTTCTCCCATTCTGTAGGTTTTTTTTTTTTTTTTTTTTTTTTTTTAATGGTTTCCTTTGCTGTGCAAAAGCTCGTAAGTTTGATTAGGTCCCATTTGTTTATTTTTGCTTTTATTTCTATTGCCTTGGGAGACTGACCTAAGAAAACATTGGTACGATTTATGTCAGAGAATGTTTTGCCGATGTTCTCTTCTAGTTTTACAGTGTCATGTCTTATGTTTAAGTCTTTAAGCCACTTTGAGTTTATTTTTATATATGGTGAGAGGCTGTGTTATAACTTCATTGATTTGCATGTGGCGGTCCAACTTTCCCAACACTACTTGCTAAAGAGACTGTCTTTTTCCCATTGTATATTCTTGCCTCCTTTGTCGAAGATTAATTGACCGTAGATGTGTGGGTTTACTTCTGGGCTCTCTATTCTGTTCCATTGATCCATATATCTGTTTTTGTGCCAATCCATGCTGTTTTGATTACTGTAGCTTTGTAGTATTGTCTGAAGTGTTAGACATAGCTCTTGCCCATCAAAAGAGTTTACCAATTTATAGCTACTGAGTCATATTTGTGAGGTTTTTCTTCTGTTTTTAGGTTTTTGCTTTTTGAGAGAAAGATACTGGAAGTTTAAAGGTTGACAATTAGACTGTCAAACTCCTTAATATTTGTTGAATTGAAGACAAAGATTAAAAACATGGGCCTTTGGGTCAATCAGGGTTCAAATGGTGGCTGGTCTGGTTGACAGCTGTGTGACCTTGGGTGAGGTAGTGAACCGTCCTGCACCTTCTCATTTGCCAAGTGGAGATTTTAGACTAGAACAGGCTGGTTAGCAGCGTAGGTCCCGTACAGTAGACAGGAAAGGGATCAAGATGAGCTGGGAGGAGTAAAAGTGAGATCCTAAATTCAGGAGAAAGTGTGAAGACCAGCCAGGCATCAGGAGACAAAACAAGGAGGGAAAGGGGGCAACAACGCAGAGTGGTTCCTATTCTTTTGTCTACAAAGGTGAGGGGTTCACTGAAATTGTTAGGCTCTCCACCAAAGATGCACCATGCACGCTCTGCTCCTGAACCCGGACTCTATCCCCACTTGCCAATGAAACTGCCCAGAAAACCACCTGTACTAGAGGCAGGGCCAGCCCAGGTCTGCCCAGCTCCACTTAGGTCTGGGGGAGTTGAGAGGGAGTCACAAGTGAGAGGATTTGGATTGTGCACATGCCCTGCCCCGCAGCAAGCTGTTGGAGACTCTAAGTTCTGTGGCTGCACAGCCATGTTGTCTCTCACTTGTTCTTGTGAGCATCTCTGCCTGGAAGGAGCCATGGCTGAGAGGGAGGTCTCAGCCCTGGGCAAGCTGCTCTGTGCAGAGACTGTCTCCAGCAAGAGGCTCCCAACCCCCCTTGCATCTGAGGCCATGTGACTAAGTTCTGGCCAGCAGAATATGAGTGGACGTGGTGTGTGCGCTTTGGAGGGAACATCCTTTAAAAAGGAAACTGCACTCCTCACCCCTTTCTGCCTTCATGGCGTGGACTTGGTAATAATGGTGACGGGTCATGTGTGATCAGGTGGGTGTGGGTGGTCTGCACCCCTGCTGGTGGGGGAGCAAGCTCATAAGGAAAGCTCAGCTTTGCCCTCTCCATGGGCGAGTCTCGCTTTCCTGAGCACTGTGGAGAGATGGCCCTTCGCATAACGTTTTCAGAAAACCAGGTGCTCAGGCTTCCCTGGTGGCGCAGTGGTTAAGAATCCGCCTGCCAATGCAGACGACACGGGTTTGACCCCTGGTCAGGGAAGATCCCACATGCCGTGGAGCAACTGAGCCTGTGCGCCACAACTACTGAGCCTGCGCTCTACAGCCTGCGAACCACAACTACTGAGCCTGTGTGCCACAACTACTGAAGCCCGCGTGCCTAGACCCTGTGCTCTGCAACGAGAAGCCACTGCAATGAGAAGCCTGCGCACCGCAACCAAGAGTAGCCTCTACTTGCCGCAACTAGAGAAAGCCCGCATGCAGCAACAAAGACCCAACGCAGCCAAAACAAAACAAAACAAAAAACCAGGTGCTCTCCCTGCATGCGGCATCCTCCATTTATTAGCACTTACCCACTCTGTGGTCCTTAAAATGTGGCCAGTTTTAAGAAGTCCATGAGGTCAAAACCCTTTTCATGATAATACTAGCATGTTATTTGCTTTTTTCATTCTTCATTGTCAGTAGTTGATGATGGAATCTTCCAGCGGCTATATGACATGTGATGATAGAATGTGTGTTCATTGGTGTTTTAAAATTTTCTCAGTTGAATTTCTAATATGGTAAATACTGATAGCTATAACCCACAAAAGCAGAATTCTTGGAGGTCTTCAATAATATGGAAGAGTGTAAAGGGTTTGGGAACTGCTGGTCCAGCAAGTTTGAACACCTCTGCCCTAGGGTCCAAGTTCAAGCCTGCTCATGTGGTTCTTGGTTACTTACTTACTTACTTACTTTATTTATTTGTAGCTCCAAATTAGTTTTTTTTTAATTTTTAAATTTTAGTTTTTTATACAGCAGGTTCTTATTATCTATTTTATACATGTTAGTGTATACATGTCAATCCCAATCTCCTAATTCATCCGACGACCAACACCACCCTCACCTGCGTTCCCCCCTTGGTGTCCATGTTTGTTCTCTACATCTGTGTCTCTATTTCTGCCCTGCAAATTGATCCATCTGTACCATTTTTCTAGATTCCACATATATGCGTTAATATACGATATTTGTTTTTCTCTTTCTGACTTACTTCACTTGTATGACAGTCTCTAGGTCCATCCACGTCTCTACAAATGACCCAATTTCGTTTCTTTTTATGGCTGAGTAATATTCCATTGTATATATGTACCACATATTCTTTATCCATTCATCTGACGATGGGCATTTAGGTTGCTTCCATGACCTGGCTATTGTAAATAGTGCTGCAATGAACATTGGGGTGCATGTGTCTTTTTCAATTATGGTTTTCTCTGGGTATATGCCCACTAGTGGGATTGCTGGGTCGTATGATAGTTCTATTTGTAGTTTTTTAAGGAAGCTGTGATTTATGTCATAGAGTGTTCTGCCTATGTTTTCCTCTAAGAGTTTGATAGTGTGTGGCCTTACATTTAGGTCTTTAATCCATTTTGAGTTTATTTTTGTGTATGGTGTTAGGGAGTGTTCTAATTTCATTCTTTTACATGTAGCTGTCCAGTTTTCCCAGCACCACTTATTGAAGAGACTGTCTTTTCTCCATTGTATATCCTTGCCTCCTTTGTCATAGATTAGTTGACCATAGGTGTGTGGGTTTATCTCTGGGCTTTCTATCCTGTTCCGTTGATCTATATTTCTGTTATTGTGCAAGCACCATATTGTCTTGATTACTGTAGCTTTGTAGTATAGTCTGAAGTCAGGGAGTCTGATTCCTCCAGCTCTGTTTTTTTTCCTCAAGACTGCTTTGGCTATTCAGGGTCTTTTGTGTCTCCATACAAATTTTAAGATTTTTTGTTCTAGTTCTGTAAGAAAAAAAAAAAAGGCCATTGGTAATTTGATAGGGATTGCATTGAATCTGTATTGCTTTGGGTAGTATAGTCATTTTCACAATATTGAGTCTTCCAATCTAAGAACATGGTATATCTCTCCATCTGTATCATCTTTAATTTCTTTCATCCGTGTCTTATAGTTTTCTGCATACAGGTCTTTTGTCTCCCTAGGTAGGTTTATTCCTAGGTATTTTATTCTTTTTGTTGCAGTGGTAAATGGGAGT
>NC_041224.1:52257001-52258459 GCF_002837175.3 Physeter macrocephalus
CATTACTTGTGATTTGTCTGTTCATATTTTCTATTTCTTCCTGGTTCAGTCTTGGAAGGTTATACCTTTCTAAGAATTTGTCCATTTCTTCCAGGTTGTCCATTTTATTGTCATAGAGCTGCTTGTGGTAGTCTCTTAGGATGCTTTGTATTTCTGCGGTGCCTGTTGTAACTTCTCCTTTTTCATTTCTAATTTTATTGATTTGAGTCCTCTCCCTCTTTTTCTTGATGAGTCTGGCTAATGGTTTATCAATTTTATCTTCTCAAAGAACCAGCTTTTAGTTTTATTGATCTTTGCTATTGTTTTCTTTGTTTCTATTTCATTTATTTCTGCTCTGATCTTTATGATTTCTTTCCTTCTGCTGACTTTGGGATTTGTTCTTCTTTCTCTAGTTCCATTAGGTGTAACATTAGATTGTTCGAGATTTTTCTTGTTTCTTGAGGTAGGCTTGTATTGCTATAAACTTCCCATAGGTTTTGGATCGTCGTGTTTTCATTGTCATCTGTCTCTAGGTATTTTTAATTTCCTCTTTGATTTCTTCAGTGATCTCTTGGTTATTTAGTAACATATTGTTTAGCCTCCATGTGTTTGTGATTTTTACGGTTTTTTCCCTGTAACTGATTTCTAATCTCATAGTGTTGTGGTCAGAAAAGATGCTTGATGTGATTTCAATTTTCTTAAATTTACTGAGGCTTGATTTGTGACCCAAGATGTGATCTATCCTGGAGAATGTTCCACACTGGAGAAGAAAGTGTAATCTGCTGTTTTTGGATGGAATGTCCTATAAATATCAATTAAATCTATCTGGTCTATTGTGTCATTTAAAGCTTGTGTTTCCTTATTAATTTTCTGTTTGGATGATCTGTCCATTGGTGTAAGTGAGGTGTATAAGTCCCCCAGAATTATTGTGTTACTGTCGATTTCCTCTTTTATAGCTGTTAGCAGTTGCCTTATGTACTGAGGTGCTCCTGTGTTGGGTGCATATATATTTGCAATTGTTATATCTTCTTCTCGGATTGATCCCTTGATCATTATGTAGTGTCCTTCCTTGTCTCTTGTAACATTCTTTAATTTAAAGTCTATTTTATCTGATATAAGTATTGCTACTCCAGCTTTCTTTTGATTTCCATTTGCATGGAACATCTTTTTCCATAGCGTCACTTTCAGTCTGTATGTGTCCCTAGGTCTGAAGTGTGTCTCTTGTAGACAGCATATATATGGGTCTGGTTTTTGTATCCATTCAGCTAGCCTGTGTCTTTTGGTTAGAGCATTTAATGCATTCACATTTAAGGTAATTATTGATATGTATGCTCCTATTTCATTTTCTTAATTGTTTTGGGTTTGTTTTTGTAGATCGTTTTCTTCTCTTGTGTTTCCCACTTAGAGAAGTTCCTTTAGCATTGTTGTAGAGCTGGTTTGGTGGTGCTGAATTCTCTTAGCTTTTGCTTGTCTGTAAAG